>NW_009712253.1:0-7431 GCF_000703405.1 Apaloderma vittatum
CCATCCTGTGTGTGTGTCCTGGCACTGCTCCCTCCAGAAGAGGCTGCGCAGGCTCAAGGCCAGCTGCCGGCAGCCCCCGGGGTGCTGCTACTCTTGCTGCTTCGCCATGCAGGTGCAGCGGAAAGCTCTGCGCAGAGCCTTGAGTGCTCTCCTGAAGAGGGAGCGCCGTGGACGTGGAGCCTGGGCGTGTGTGGGAGGGATGGCAATGCCTGTGGGGAGAGGAGGGCTGTAGGCAAGGGGCCTGTCCCCTGCCACCGAGGGCTTTCCCCAGGGATAGGTGGCCAGTGCTCGGGGTGGCGCTTGTGGCGCTTGGCCGGGGGACGTACCTGGCTCATTGCTCCTGATAAAGTCGTCTGTGTCCAGCCGCGCTGTGGGGACGTCTGTGGGACTGTGTGGGGCAGGCGCCTGGCTCTCTGCCTCTGCCGCTGTCAGCTGCTCACCACAGACAGAAGTGACAGGTGCCAAAAATGCGGGGTGAGACGGGGGCTTTACCTCAGGAGCCGCGGGCAGGGCCGAAGCTGCCAGCTCCGTGGCTGTGGGACCCACCGGGGCAGGAGACCCGCTCTGCAGATCGCTGACGGCCCTTCCTGCCGCCTCTGTGCCCATGCTGCTGGGGCAGACAGGCCCCTCCCAGGCACTGGCTTGGGGCTCCTGGGGCTCACAGAACATGAAGTCATGGTCCTCCTCAGAGAAGCCCTCTGGCTTCTTCCCGGGCCCTCCTGCCTCTTGTGCCCGCTGCTTGCTGGGCTTAGGGCCTTGCAGCCACTCCAGCACATCTGACTTGTTCATGGTGCCCATCAGCTGCTCCTCGTCTCTCAGGTCTGGCTCTGATATGCTGCGAACGATGTTTGCCTTGGGGATCTGAAGGGAGAGAGGGAGGGTTAGTAAAGGTAGCCTGGCTGCCATCAGCAAAGGCCAGCCAGGGACCTGCCAGCAGCGGCTGCTGGGACAGGGATGCAGGAGATGCTGGGACAGGGGCTGCAGCAGAGCAGTACAGGCGCTGGCCCCAGGCAGAGGGAGGCTCATCCCCTTGTCCTGTCCCGTGCTGTCCTTGGCACACTCACCTGCCTGCGTCTGAGGACGAGCCACTCCTCCCGTGTCACGGAGAGAAAATCTTCATCCCCACCCGTGTGCTCCCTCTCCTCTGGGCCATGCTGCTGCTGCTGCTGGGGGATGCCCCGAGCAGAGGGGCCGGGTGTGTGCCCGGCTGCCTCTGCCTGCCTGGCGAACGTGGGCAAGGCTGGCAGACTGGCTGACCGCCTCCCCAGGGCCCTCCTGCGAGCCAGGATGTCCATCTGCAAGAGAAGCGGAAGCTGTGTGACTGTGGTGGCCCTTGCCGCCCCATCGCCTGGGCTGGAAGAACTCCCGCAGCCAGGCTCTGCTAGCAGCCCCAGGGCAGCGCTCAGCCCTGCCGGCCCCTGCCGCCCTGCTCCCAGAGGCAGCGGCTGGAGAGAGGGCCAGTCCCCCCATGGTGACTCGCGGGAGCACCCTACGTGCTTGAGCTGTGCCGAGCCCCCGGACGAGTCCCCCCCGATCTGTTTCCCCTTGCTCCAGCTGTCAAACTGCCCGTCTTTTCGACTAAGACACGCGAGTGGCCGTCCCACCCCAGCCCTGGTCACACCAGGCCGCAGTGGTCACCTACCAAGAGAGCACTGGCCTCCACCATGGCCCAGTACAGGCTCAACAGCCCCGCCAGCATGGTGCACGAAGCTGCTCGGCCCGAGTGAGCTCACTGGAGTGCTCGATGGCACCGGCTCCGGCGCGCCTGCGACGCCACGCGTCACCAGCACAGGCCGGCGGTGCAGATCCCCAGTGACGTCCTGATTCCCTGGGACGGGATCCCCTTGGTGACGTCATGGAAATGGGAGTGAAGGGCTCCCCTTGGTGACGTCATTTTTTTTCTTGGTTGTTCAAAATTCTGTTTGGTTCACTTCTTGTTGTCTCGGGAGGTTTGGTTTTTTGTTTTTTTTTTAAGTTGCAGCTCAAATCCTCTGAAATTTTCTGGAGCTCATTTGATTTTACATCAGATTTTAGGATTAGTAAGATAAATAGACATCACTGGAGTGCATCTTTATTCACCTAACCAGTCTTTGCTATAATCTTTGCACCTAATGGATTGCCTGTTTTTCTCCAGGAAGTGAACTCAGTGACTAGCTTTGACCTTGATATCTTGACAGTCAAGTGACAGTAGATGTATCCCATCCAAAACCAACAAAGATGGTTTTTTTCATTCAATGCTATGAGTCACACTAGAGTGATTTTTAAACAACCTCCCAACATCACAGAGTGGCTGAGCTTGGCAGGGACCTCAGGAGATTGTCTAGTTCAGTGCCCCAGCTCCAGGCAAGGTCAGCTAGAATGGGTTGCTGAGGACTTTTCCAGATGGTTTTTGGGTATTTGTAAGGTCAGAGACCTCAGAAACTCTCTGAGCATCCAGCTCTGGAAATCAATTACTCTTAGAATAAAAAAGTTTTTTCTTATGCTTTAATGTTATTTCAGGAGAGGCATCTAGAGTTAGTAATCTTAAGGAGTTAACTAAAGAAAACTCGACTGTTTTACCAACTGGAAAAATAACATTATGCCTTTCTACAGACATATTATTCATGTATGCTTTTATCATAATTTCATGAAGAAATATTCAAACCAGTGTTTTAATTATATGCAGTATCAATTTGCATTAAAACAAAAATCAAGTCATACAGTGGGAATTGAAAGTTGTTGGAATGGTTAGAAAGAAGAATTTTAAAATATCTATCATTTAGTAACATTTTATTTGTTAATTTCTTAGGTTAAATTTTTAAGATGATATAAAGACAGAACTCAAAAATGCTTTAATTTCAAATAATTCTGTATTGTACTTTAGCCATTTCTAACACGTTTTCTTTCCCTGGATTTGGCCAAAATCATTCAAACAATGTGGAAAAAGAAGTGTGGCTGACCCATTGGCTGCTTACAGATTTTATGAATTATTAAATTGCTAGTATATTTATTTAGATCTGGAAACTAACATCTTCCTATATCTACAACATGTGTATTTATAAAATTCTGTCTATGACTGTATCACAGGTTAAGAGACTTGAAAGGCAGGCAACATGTATAAAGCAATTTAACTTTTGATATGTATTTTATGTGTATGTACAGAGAATTGTATATGTAAAAATAAAGCTATGTGTTTATATACGTAATTTTGTAAGTAATATATGCAATGTTATGCATTTTTTACATGTAAATAAAACTATTTAGTGAAGTTGTTCTTGAGTATGACTTACTAAATGGAAGCAAAATCAGAATCTGGTTCATTTAATAAAAAACAACCAAACAAAACCAAACCAAAGCTTGGCTATTTTTGTTTAGTTTAGATTTTTAAACTGTAGAGAGAAAGAAAAAAGTGGTATTAAAGCCTTCTGAATTTCAAAATGTAAGCATTGGAGGCATTGGCACTGTCTTTTTAATCTTCATAGTGTACTGAACTTAGTAGAGCACAGAATTCTCTGCTATATTCTGATTCTGCTGAGGTAAATAACAAAACTCCCATTGTACTCAGTAGTACAGGATTAGTCCCTCTATTTTTTACTGGGGCAGCAGCTTTTTCCTTACTATTATTGTATCTTCATATAAATATAGCAGCATTATTGAAAGCCTGAAACTTCTTGCCATTGCTTTGCTCATCTTCTTAAATTCTGTACCACATGGCAGATTTCTGTGGAGCCTTATCTCTCAAGCCAAAAAGAAAAGCATGATCACAATAGTCAGCTTGGCTTTTCTTCTCATCTCTATATGCACTTCAGTGCAGGAGAAGTTCAGACACCATAGAGCTTGAAATGGTTTCTTTCAAAGGCATTAGGAAAAGAAAGGGAAACAAATATTGAGCTATTACAAAGAAGTTTTCAGCCAGTGGATGTTTATTAAGCTTACTTTATTCTATCCAGCATATTCAAAGACATCTGATTAAACTGTCCCAAATAAAAAGGACAAAGCTTTCTTCAATCTGTGCAGTGCAGATAAATAATTTTGTGTGAGATTTTTATCATCTCTCAGGCTCTGTACTGAAGACTTGTTGAGATATTTCAAATGGGCTATGCGCATTGCCAAATACAGTCTTGTTCTGAATATGCTAAAATATTGTATCTGGCTAATTGGAGATAGAAGAGATTGTTTCTAATCACTACATGACATACTTTGCAATTTGTACAGATACTCAGTCATATTTCTTGTTTCACATGTATTTTCAGTGAAATTACTGGAACAAGCCACAAGAATAAGAGTGTACCAATAGAGCTGCAGAAATTGCTGTTTGGCACAGCATGCAATGACCTTGTTGCGACCCTTATTTGGGTATCTTACTTTAATCTTTCTATTCTCAAATGTTTCAGCAGTGTTATTTTATTTACAAGTGGCTGATATTTTTGGAAGGGACCATTCAAAGGCAAAAAGAAATACTGAGTAACATCATATTTATTAAAATGGAGACAGAACAGGACTTTTTCACACAGATCTTTAGCTGGAAGTTCTCTTGATGTCAATATCTGACACTATTTGAGGATCTATTATTTTATCTTCATGATTCATCTCATTTTTTCAATAAATAAACCCCTCCCATACAAGAAAAAATTATTTTTATTGAAGTAGGGAATTTAACTTCTGCTTTTTTATGCCATAGTTCAGTATGAAAATCAATAGGCCCAACTGCTTTTTGTTTATCTGCTTATACTTTCTTTTAAACTAGTGATTAGTGAACAAAGAGTGTGACATTTGAAATACATGACTAAAATGAACAGTACTGTTACTTCCAATCTCCACCTCTTCTTTGAAGTTCATCTTTTTTTGAGTTCATCTAAGGGATAGGGCAGATAATAATTTAGCTTCATTTTTATGCAAACCAGTATTGCCACCAGTTACACATCACGCTCTTCTGCTTCGAGATCAAGACTTAAAGTAAGTTGTAAGAGGATACTTGAACATTACATCTACAGCAATAAAAGAAAACTTAGTGTAATCTCGTTTGAAAAATGAAGTTAATGATTCTTTTGATAACATTTGTCTCATTTTGAAATGGAACAGAGAGCAAAGAAAGTTTGTCAGAAAGTTTGCTGATGACACAGAACTGAGAGGAGAGGCTGACACACCAGAAGGCTGTGCTGCCATTCAGAGAGACCTAGACAGGCTGGAGAGTTGGGTAGGGAGATAGTTTATGAAATACAACAATGGCAAGTGTAGAGTCTTGCATCTGGGAAAGAAAATGCCAAGAACCAGTACAGCATGGGGACTGACCTGCTGGAGGGCAGCGTAAGGGAAAGGGATCTGGGAGTCCTGGTGGACAGCAGGATGCCCATGAGCCAGCAATGTGCTCTTGTGGCCAAGAAGGCCAATGGCATCCTGGGGTATATTGGTAGAGGAGTAGCTAGTAGGTCGAGAGAGGTTCTCCTGCCCCTCTACTCGGCCCTGATGAAGCGACATCTGGAATCTTGTGTCCAGTTCTGGGCCCCTCAGTTCAAGAAGGTGAAAGAGCCCAGAGCAGAGCCACAAAGATGATGGAGTGGAACATCTCCCTTATGAGGAAAGGCTGAAGAACCTGGGTCTCTTTAGCTTGGAGGAGAGGAGGCTGAGGGGTGACCTCATTAATGTTTATATGTAACGGGTGAGTGTCAGGAGGATGGAGCCAGGGTCTTCTCGGTGATGTCTAATGATACGACAAAGGACAACAGGTGCAAGCTGGAGCATAGTAAGTTCCGCAAAAACATTAGAAAAAACTCTTTGCCGCTGAGGGTGAGGGAGCCCTGGCACAGGCTGCCCAGGGAGGTTGTGGAGTCTCCTTCTCTGGAGACATTCAAAACCTGCCTGGACATGTTCCTGTGTGACCTACTGTAGGTGATCCTGCTCTGGCAGGGGGGCTGGACTAGATGATCTTTTGAGGTCCCTTCCAACCCCTGACATTCTGTGATTCTGTAACTCTGTGAAATGACACATATAATGGAACCTCTGCCACTATATTTAGGAAACATCCACATCAATTAATAGGAGTGCTTTGTATCTGTTAATTGGCTCCCATATAAATCTGAAACTAAGAGTTTTGACCAACACAAAAACATTACTAATAAGTATTTTTAAGTGTCAATTATTTATTTCCATGAGACCTCTTTTCTATATTTTCCTGTTATAAGCATTGTCCTTTCCTCCTGTTGTTTACAACCAATGATTACTGATAAAAGTAATGGCTACTTACCTGCTTATCCACTTGAATCACACTGACTGGCCATTTCTCCTTTGAGTGTCTCTGCATGAGTATCAATAACATTGTGCCTCTTGCAATGAATTTGTGACCAGTGGCACAGCCTGTGGAAATTAGCTTTCTCATTTCTTATTTTCTTTTCATTTTATTTCTTCACAGACCAAAACAGTTCCCAAAAATGTTGCCACCCATCGCTGTCTTCACCAGAGGAGAGACAAAGTGAATCCCACTGAAGGAAAGATTATTTTGAAGGTGATGCCCTTACTGAAGAATAATTATTTCAACACATAATAAGTGTATCCCAAATGCACAGTCTACTTTGCTCCCTCCCAGGCAGCACTACCTCTGGCTGTCACTCTTCTCCACTGCCACTAGCTATTACAGCTTGCAGCAATATG
Organism: Apaloderma vittatum; assembly: GCF_000703405.1. Taxonomy (NCBI): domain Eukaryota; kingdom Metazoa; phylum Chordata; class Aves; order Trogoniformes; family Trogonidae; genus Apaloderma; species Apaloderma vittatum. The sequence continues at coordinate 6,628 of NW_009712253.1, forward strand.
AGAGTGCACAACACAGTCTCTGTCTCTAGGAGACAGATAATAAAATTAATTAAAGTAGGTTTTGCTGCACATTTGGGAAAGTGATGGGCCTTTATAGCTCTGGATCAGCAGTCTCTGATTTCATATTTGCACAAGGCTAATAAAGAAAACAAGGCAATTGATATAATACCCTCTGCAGACAAGATTTTTGTGACAGATGTCATAACCTTCCTGACCACAACGCTGCAATACATTAACTTTCCACTGGAAGAGACAGTTACCTCTTTTGTGATAGTTTTGGGAGAGTTAAACTACTTTGTACACACCTCTATTGTAATAGTCAATAAAAAAAGTGATGATTCCACTGAGTGATGATTGTTGTGTAATGAGAATTTCTCTCTGGTTTCTTCTATTTTGTGAAAAGCTTCAACAAGATCCTTTTTTGTTTGTTTTTTTTTTTGTATTCATTAATAATTGATTTTTAATTATATTTTTTTTTCTCCTCAAAATAGAAACTCTGGCACTTCCAGAGTGTAAACTGTGATTGGAACACTCCCTGGGGTGGAAAGAGGGGAATGCTCCACTAATCTTCCCTTGCAGAAGCAACCTGGCTGGTTTTAAGGTCTGTTTTGTAAATGTGCCTTACAGTACCCCAAACATCAATCATTTCAGAAGAACAGTACTTCAAAAGACAATTATTAATTGTCATGTTGAGTTCATGTAACATTTGTACAGCATTTCTGGATCTTGACATCACTCAGTAAAGCTGTATCATTTACAATAACTGTATTGCTTTGCAAAGGGGATAAGGTGTTTGTGAGGGAA
>NW_009712253.1:7462-17090 GCF_000703405.1 Apaloderma vittatum
GAATAAATAGTTAAAGCTGTCTGGAAAGGTATTATGTTATTTCAGTTCTCTTAGAGAAAATACAGTTGTTTCATTAGCAAGAATCAGAAACTCTGTAAGACTACAGCTCTTATTAAATTATGATAATACATGCAGTATTATGGAAAGTCAGTTATGGAAAGTTGTGACTTTGTCACAACATTGTAGGTATGATATTCAAAGACGCCAAGTGCCATAAATGATTGAAATATTCTGTAAAAATTATCTGCTTACATGGGAAATTTATTTTCAACAATGTTGTAGACAAGCTGTTTAAATATGAGAAATGCAGCTTGTATTCTCCCTGTTTGTGGTCCTTTCACCTTACTATTCCTATAGAAACATAGTTACTTTATGAGGCAAAATATAAATTGTATCATGAGCAGCTTATTACTCTTCTCTGCCAAATAAAGCTCTAGTTTGTACAATACAATGTGTAATTTGGGTTGTAACAACTGCTCAGATCTTTTCCCTTAAGGTTCAAGCAGCAAATCCTGACAATCGTCTACATGAGTGCCTTGATGAGAAATGCAAACCTTCTGTGTGGGATGCTCGTTTAATCTCATGTTAGGCATTGTTGGCTTTCTTGGATCTAAGAGCCTTTTCCTCACTGTGGTCCAAAGCACTTGCAGTGCTGCAGAGACAGAAACCGAGTGTCAGCTTCCTCCTGGACGCACTGGCCAGCGAGAACGGGCCAGCTGAACAGGAGACAAGCAGACGTCAAAAAGCATGGTTGTTCCAGTGCTGAGCTTGTACAGAGATGGATTATGCTGCATGTTGCAAAGTCCCCCTATTAAAACAGTAGCCAAATCAGTTTGGCGTTTGGTGTTCTTTTTTCGCTCCCATCAAAGTCAGTTGGAGCTCTGCAGCAGACTTCAATAAGAAAAGGATAAGGCATTAAATAACATGCTGCACAGCTTTTGTGTTACTTGGATGGAATCCAGGCAGACCTTTGCCAAAGTGATTGTGAATGTGGTATTTTTCTAGAAGAGTTTGGAGGGCCTTGGGCTTGGCCAAAGGAGTACAAATCAGTTCAAACCTAAAATTGTGTGAAGTTTTCCAAAACGTAAATGACAGACAACAAAAGAGCAGGAAAACACAGAAGCTATAATTCAAGTTAACATCTGAGTAGAGTACAAAAGGGAGATGCAGCTGGTTAAATGAACTTTTCTTCTAAAGAAGCTTCAGTTGTAATTTTTTCATATTGAATTTTAAAAATAGCCTCCACTTTACCCTTTAAGTGAACTGGAAAAGAACAAATGACAATAGCATAGTAATTTGGGGGCCAATTTTCCTTAAATACACGTTCTATTCGATATTGAATCCTTTTGATATTTGGAAGCTTCAGGACTCAGTTCTCTGAGAGAAGCTGCATAAATGGAGGAATTCTGACAATACCGTTTGGCCTAACAGCTACTTGATCATGATTCTTCAGTGAATCCTACTGTTCTTGCTGATTGGAAGGCTCTCAGTTGCATACAGCAATGCTGAAACAGCAGTAAAACTGCCATAGGTAGGGTTTTGCATGCATTGTCGTTGTTAAGCCCTATTGTCTGGGTCTTTGTAATCTGGCTGTAAAATCATTCTTAACTGCAGGTACATGTACAAGCCTGGAAGCACATCTAATTGGCTGGTTTTGCATATTTTTTGAATAATAGCTTATTCTCCTTTCTCATTTTTTTTGTTTTATTTTTTTCCTAACAAAAAGAAGGATGAAAATCTTTCGCCCCATAACCTAATATTCAAAGTTAGGATAAGGTAGATTTTTTTCCAGGGAAGTTAATTTTTCTTCTTCTGCTGCTAGACTAACCCTCACCAAAGGATGCTTTCAGTCTTTCCTCCTAAAGAAACGTATTGAGAACACTTAGGGGCTGCTGCCATGCTCAAGGCCACACTTTGCCAGACCTTTCAGAATGAGTTTGCACTTGATATGCCTGTGATGTTTCCTTGATGCTGGTTGCAAACTAGTCCAGACCCACTTTTTCTGCACTAATTTGCTCTGGACAGTGCCATATTGCAATCGTTATTCCATGTAAATAATTTGGCATAGCTGGTATAGAAATTTATGAGAAAGGAAACTATAACAGATTCTTCTAGAAATAACTGAAATTTAGCAAGGACAGTTGTGAGGTTTTTGTGCTGTAGCTTTTCTTACATATTCAAAGCATTTTCTTTTGTAAGAACTGTGCATTTTATATACTGCTTGGCTGTCACATTATCTAGTTGCATTTATATTGGACTTTTGCAGGTGTGAAGAAGAGAGTTTCTTACAAAGTGTATGTTGTATATGAGCAAAGACAGGCAAAGACAGATCTCAAAAAAACCCCCAAACAACTCAAAACAAAGGACCACTCCTTCTCCTTTCTCTCTTTACAGGTTCCATGTTGCTTTTTCTCTCTTTCTTTATCTGCTTGATCTGTCATTGTACTTGTACTTTGCTTCACTAGTTGATTTGGGAATATTCTATATATATATTTCTATGTTGTACACCGATCTTGTGGTTGTATTGTACATTACAGTTTTATTTAAAAATAATTTAAAGACGTTTTAATAAAAAAAATATTGGAAGCCAACAATTCAGCAGTTTGATTAAAACAATACTTACACTGATTCTAAAAATAACCTTGTGATTTTTGATTACCTGTTGCATAAAGATGTATGTTATTAACTCATTACCTTACATGGTATTGCACAAGGTGGGTTTTTTCTTTATTTGCTTGGGTTTTGTTTTTTTTTTAAACTGTGGAAAATTTAAGCTAAAAATAAATAAAACATATTTTATGCAAATGATAACACTACCAACAACCAAGTTACACAGACATGAAGTCAGAAAGCCCTCGCCCATTATATTCAGTCTATTTGTCTTGACAGCTCCAGGATAGGTCCTTGTCTCAAGGGACAGAAATACATCTCTGTTTTGAGTCAGGTACGTGGAAAAACTTAACTATCAGGTAGGTTTGGATGCCAGGACCCACAACCCAGAGAGGGTGCTGAGGATGTAGACTGCTGCTCCTCAACACAACCTTTCCTTCCAGGAAGGTGGGGGGAGTGTCTTTTCTCTGTTATGCTGTGTATGCAACAACATAAGAAAAGTAAACCGAGCACTCTTCAGTGTCAGCTTGCAGTCACTTCACTTTCAATTGTTCTTCCTACCCACCTCTCAGCTTTTCATCCCCTTCCCTTAGTACAGCTCTACACAGTAGCAGAAAACTGCTTCTGATGACCCATGTTCTCAGTGTGCTTTACAGCTACACTAGGTCTATTCTCTTTATGTAAGACACGTGAGCGTGTCTTGCAGTCCGCCTGAGGATGTCTGCGTGCCCACGATACAGTATGATTAGCAGCCTCCAGAGATCACTACCTGAAAACCAGGCATGTTACAAATTGGAGACCTTCCTGGGAGAAGTCAGAAAAATTTATGCAGTACCTGCTGGCAATCTGCCTGGCTTCAGCCAAAGATATTGATTGTTAGATGCATTAATTTTAGGAAGCAGGCTTTTTCCATTTTTTTTTTTTTGAAACAGCCAATATAGAGCTGCAAAATCATTTAGCTGACTTAACTAAGATTATTTGACAAGGAAAACAGTTGTATTAATATAAATAAGTGTGTCTGTTTAATTGCCTTCTTCTTTCAAACAATGCTGTTTGTTACGATAAAATGGAATGATCCTAAAACATTGTTATTGCTACCTTAGCACTCCTACAGAAAAACGATGCCAGATTAAATAGTAAATATGTAATACACTGACTCACTATTAGCAAGAAAGTCTCTTCTCAGGCTGTCTCTGTTAGTGCTTTTTTTATTTTTTCCTTCCAAGTCCTGTCTGCAGGCTTTCTTGCTTGATTTTGATTTTTGAAGTTGTCTGTCTCTCCTCCTTCACACTTTCCTCAGTTATAGCCATTTGTTTTTTCCAACTAGCGCCTCCTTTTAATATTGACGTTTAAGGAATTTGTATCTATCACAAGAGAGGATAGTCTTCTTGGTGATCTATTCAGGCCACTGAAAAATTCGGAGTGGTACAGCTTAAAAGGCACCTCAAAATGACAATTTTAATTAAAAATAAAAATAATAATACTGGTAGAACAAAGCAGATAGCAAACCAGAAGCTTGAGTTCGAATCCCCTTGAAGCGCCTCTTATAGCTCTGTTTGGTGCTGCTGATGCTCTCTGGGACAAATAACAAAGAACCTTCAGAGTGGGACAACACTACTCTTTCCTCCTAACATTGTGGCTGCATCTAGTTTTTAATGCATGTCTCTGAAACCACCTCTCATTCAGTGTTTTAATTTAGCGTTTGCATGAAAATCTAGAAATGGTTACAGTTCTGCTCTGAGTGCTTTAGAAATCCCTGCACATTTTCACAATATTAGCTCTATCAAACCTTTAACAAATATGAGAGCATTTCCAATCTTAAACCCAAAATTTCACTAGTTTACAACTGGTTTGGATCTGAGTATCTTCTTCTTCAACCTGTTTATGAATGTCATAAAATGAATAGGATCATTTTTGAAGGATTTCTTTTGTGAATTCATCATAATATCTTGGTGCATGGAATATACTTTGAAAGTTCAAAAAATATACTTCAGTGTATTGTTCATACCCTTGGTGTTCCCACTATTGAAATCTGTCCCTTTCTTCTTTTTTTTTTTTCTGTTCACAACATGTTTACCTTATTTTTGAAAATAACTTAAAAAAAAAATCTTTTGCTATCACAGAAATACCTAATAGAAGGGAGATAAAAATATAGGCTATATTATCAGACTCATAAATTGGCACTTGATGAAGTATCACACAAAAGACCAGAAAGTAAGAATTCATTAATTAGATGGAAAAAGAGGTGATATAAAAATGCTGTAGAGAAGAGATACTGGGGAGATATGATTTGTCATTGTGACTGACAGTCAAAAAATAGTCTTACTGATTCTGGTTTTGAGTAGTGATATCCTCTGAGACTCGGTTTCAAGACTAGTTGCCTGCTATATTCATTGCATCTTATTGACGGAAATGTGAGGAGGAGCATCCTTATAAGTGGCCTTGGGAATGTTCCAAAATAAGAGAGGAGTCTACTGAATGAGTAAATCTCATTCCATGTGGCACTATTGAAACAGCCAGCCCATCGAGTTTTTTACTTCATCTTTTTCAGTAGTTCATTTGTGGGTTCTTACACAGCTACACTGTGGCAGCAGTGTTCAAGGAGTTCAAGGAAGTTAATTACTATAGCGTAACTAATGAAGCACGATGAAAAAGTGCCAAAGGGTCAGTTGCAAACCTAGGTCTGAACAATAACCAACAACGAGAGCCAAAACCCACCGTAGATTAGAGAAGATGACAGCCATGAGACATCTTGTGTTTGGGAAAAAAAACCCAATGGATTTGAGTTTTTCATAAAATATTTCTCACATTCTTATAGTTTTATTTCTACAAAATTAAATTATTTCATTGTCTTCCTCTTGGGAATGAAAATGTTCTGCCTTTTGCTCTTCTTCAGACTTACATGAATTTAATATTGCAATATGCCCATGCTATATACTAATTAACTAGATTTGAACTGGAGCTTTGTTTTCAATATTGCCACACATTATGCTATTAAAATGTCCTAAATTGTGAATAAAAACATTTGAAGAAGTAATTGCATTAAATTAGGAAAGGAAAGTGTGCTTTAGCTAGGGTGACGGAAGGTCTTCAGTCTATTCCAGACTGAAGTTCTAAAAACGTGCAAGGGTAGGAATTGTGTTTTACAGCATAAAATGAAGTGACCTTGGATACATGTGTAACATGACCTAAAGAGAGAATATGTAGAAATTATGCTTTAAAAATCTGTGTGCTTTCCTGTAAAATTTCTGTATGATTTAGTGTCCAAGGGCCTTGGATATTAACATGACTAGTAGACAAGCTCTCTGCAATTTAGCTAGTGCCTCTTGAAAAAGGACTAGGGAGCTCAAGTTCCAGTCCACAGCCACTGGAAAATTAAACACTCATTCTTCTGCAGAAGTCCCAAAACTCTCAAGTACTCTATAATTATTTACAAATTCTTGTTAATGAAAAAAAACCCAACTTTGAAAAACACAAAGAGTATGTACAAAATAAATAGTAATGCACTCCTTGTTCGGACAAGTTTGACAATTGTTCATTTAATTCTCTTCCAAGAACGAGTATTCCGTAATCTGTTCTTTCTACTCTTTAAGGTAAGAGTAGCAGCAGTATCATGTGAATAGTAAGATTGTACAATTTAGATATCTATCCTTGAAATATCTGTCAATTTTTGCCAGGAGGATCAATGCCTAACTAAGCTTTAGGCTAAGGAGTTAATAGAATGCTCCAGAGGTTTCCCTTCAGCTCTGTTTTTGTGCTTTACATCCATTTTCAGGAAAGATTCCTTTACAGCAGTAGAAAGAATTGTTGAATAACATACATCTCTTAGAAAGTTTCATTTTTTTACACATTATTTTTTCATCTCCTCCTGAAATTTCCCAGAGAAAATCTCTCCCATCCAAAAGTCTAAATTATGTAAGCTTATAAGGACTTATTAAGAGTCACTAGACAAAATGCAAGTAGGCTTCAGTTGCATGAAAGTCTAGAGCACCCAGTTTTTGTGTCTCATTAATAAAGGAGAGGGATTTATTTGTTTGTTTGCTTGCTTATTTTTCCAAGTGTAGATTTTCAATGCCTATTAGTAGCAGCCCAAAGTGAATGCTATTGAAATTTTGCTATTGGTTTTTCAAGCGCCTATGATTCTTCTAGAAAGAAAGAGATTAAAGAAAAAAACAATAGCTTTTTTGTTCTTTGCCCCTATTTATTATACGCACATGCATTAATTTTCCTCTAGTAGCAATGCAAAAAAACTGCAAAACCCCCCAAAAAATCAGCCATCCAGAAAACCCCTTGTACTATAGAATATTTATTGTCGGAACATCCAGGCTGGCCATTTTAAATATATGAGCCCAGTAAGATCATCAGGCAGAAAACGAGTCACAAGCGAAAAAGAGCAATGATGTTGACAAAGAAATATTGTGAACATTTAATGGCAGTTCCAGTAGCTGCACAATGTATTGTAGTTAAATAGTTTTGTCAGCTGCTTTTCTTGTGACCATTGGCCATGCCACAGTTCTGTATAAACCATTGCAGGAGATAGAATCAGCTTTAATGAAATTTGAGTAGCTGACATATTAGGCAATGCATTATACTGGAAGAAATGCTCCTTGATATTTTTCCAAAGGACTGTCTCTCAACTGTAATCATATTTTCCTTACGTGAATGATGTCACCAAAGACTTTAAAGAAATTAATTATTTTGACATTGACTGTAAAGTAAATAGTTGAAGAACATCTGAGTCTGTTTAGAAATTATTTCCTTTATCCTATATTGATAAGCAGTGCTAGCTGCTGGGCCAGTGAACCGGATCCCATGCAATAGGAACATCTTACTCATTTTGCTGCTCTAACAACTTTGAACTCCATCATGGAAAAAGTATTTTACAATACAACAAGTTACAAAGCAAATTTATTCATAGATATTTTTTAAAGAACCCAGTGATTTTAGTTGATGAATATCAGTTTGAATGCTTTAAATATATAAATGCCGGATGCAGAAGTTATTTGAGCCCAAAGGAATCATAATCTGTGCTATAGTACCCTGAATTTAGAAACGACAACACCGAGGAATTCAGCCCCAGCAAGCTGACTCAGAATGTCTGACATACTTGGTCATCCCTTTAGAGTCAGAGAAAGGGGTAAGTGCAATCAAAGCCAAGCTGGAAAGCCTGAGTGCTGAGAAGAGGTTTCTTAAAGCTTTCAATAAGAAATACATGCCAAGCTTGAACCTGTCTTTAAAGCAGAGATCCTTGATTCAGGACTGCATATTTGGTGCTTCTTCCCATCCCTAGTCCAAATTAGGCTGCCTACCAAGTGTGAACTCAACCTGTTTTAAAAAAAAAAAAACAAAAATCACTGACATTTGCTGAAGTTTTTGCTGCCTATCTTTGGCTTAGTACGTTCTGAACTTGCTCAGGCTATTTTAGACCTCAGCTCAATTTCCTCTTCACTCTGAGATGTATCAGACTTCTGTTTACCACTTTATAATAGAATATCCTCACTACTAGGGTATAAAGTAGATGTGGAGAATGAGGGGGAAGGAGCAAAGGGACCAATACACTCAAACTCTCTTACTAAGATCGATCACCAAGGGTCAAAGGCAAGCAAAAAAGGGCATGCCTCTGCAGTTGACTGCTCATGCTGAGGCACAGGAACTCTCATTGAACTAAGGGAAAAGAGACCACAGCTTTAATTACTTGAAGAACATGTTCTTCTATTTGGAATTTATTGTTACTTTCTTAATATGAATAAAAAATTTGGCTGCCTAGTTATCTACACATAACCTCTTTACTTTTTTAATTCTGTTTTCATTCCAAACTATTTAAGAACGATTCTACTTAATCTGCAACAAGAATTTCTCTTAATTCTTCTATATCCTTGATTAGAGAATGTGAGGACAATATTTTCTGTTCTGCATAAGGAAGGTTTCTGTTCTTTCTGTTCTTTCTAACTCCCAACTTTGCATTCTCAGATCTGATAACAACCATCGCAAAGTCTGCATTTCAGCTAGAAGAAGTAAGTTCCATGTTGTCTTAAAGTTAGCACTTCTGTGTTAAATTGGATGGCTTCAGTGGAGTTGTGCCAAATTTCAGCATCTGAAAATCTGGTTCAGCATTTCAGTTTGCAATTAGGAATGTGAAGTGACAACAGTTTTACGGAGAGCTTGTCCGGCCTTGCATTGCACTTTGAAATGTTTTAGAGACTTTGTTTACATTATAATTACTTTATTTAACCTGTATTTATATCGTATTCACTGCCACTTTCAAGTTTAACAACGCATCTATATTGGTATGAAGAAAACAAATTTTGTAGCTTCATGTTGGATCATAAAAAGAAACCACAGTTTTACATTTGCAAATACAGTTATTGATTGTGCTTACATATGTCAGTAAGGGAATACCAACACCCCCAGGCAATGTGATCTCTAATCACCAGCCAGCAACCTGGAATGGAGAATTTTCTAACAGCCCTTTGCAGTCATCTTTGCAGTACTTCAGTGTAATCAGTGCCAATCAACATTTATCTATGGAAAGCAGATCTCACCAAATGGATTTCAAATAAGTTATTGGGAAGATTCAAATTTGGCTGATAAGATACTGTCATGCTTGTGCAAGGCTTTGGATATCATGTTACACAAAGAAACTGGAACAGTATTGCCTGAATATAGAACTCCTTCCTGGAAAGCTGTTACTCCAAAAAAAAAAATTACTTGAGGACCACGGGAGCTAGCCAGTTTAGTATAAATTCCTAGTCTGAAACAGTGGTAAAGTGATGTATATGGTCCTTAGAATAGGAACCCAGAACAGGAGTAGGGGATCGTCTGTCTTTTCTTCTGATATTGCACAAAAGAGCCTTGAGAATGGTCAGAAGAACAAGAAACTCATCGTATATAGTAAGGTCCTGAAGCAGTTCACTTTGTTCAGAGAATTTCAAGGATAACAAAAGTACAATTTTTAAGTACTTTGAACTAGATCAAGAAATAAACTACAAATTTCTGCCAAAATGTTAATTAGCTATTG
>NW_009712254.1:0-13307 GCF_000703405.1 Apaloderma vittatum
TATCCTTGTTCGCAAAGCCCAGCCATGATGATGATGGTGGTGATGGTAGCAGTGAGAGAGTGCCAGAAGCTTTCAATAACAAAAGAAAAATCCCGTTCACCTGCCAGATTTCTCAAATGAGATCCTCTCCCCAGGTGCCTGGATGCCACTCATGTGTCTGCAGCTGCCCCCACCCCACCCAGCAAGAGATCCTGAAGGGTGAAAGCAGCATTTCCAGAAGAACGAAGAGCATTCGATGGCCAGAGGGATAACGTAGTATTTGATATTGTAAGCACCACTTGAGGAGGAAACTGAATTTGGGGAAGTGAAATAACTTGCCTGAAGCCAGCGGCAAACCTGGGAACTAAACTCTGGCCTCCTTAATGTGCCAAATCCTGGAGCAGAGGCTCACGAGGTCTAACCAAATCGCCTTTTATCTGTGTGCTTGGTACACGGGAGTGGGAGGAACGTCTGCATATCAAGTAAGGGGGTTTTATCCGTCTTGAAATTCCAGGTTTTCAAATCCAGGAATCAGCAGATGCCTGGAGCATATAAACTGCCTTTTTAGTGTGGTGAGGACAGACCCATGGGTCCAAAAGCAGATGTGCCAGCCAAGCCTGTCCAAAGAAAGGTGCTGGGATCTGCCTGGAGGGAGGCAACTGCCCAGGGAGGCACTTGTGGGGCATCACAGGCTCGCTGCTGCCCCACTTGGCTCAGGGCTGTCTAGTCCGTAGGCACTGCGGTGGCAGTGAGGCTGCAGGTATCATGGAGAAGGTGCTTTCCAACAGACGGAGTGCTCCAAACAGAAATCCTACGGTGTGCAGATTCTTATATATACTTATGACAGTTTTCCAGGGAGAAGTGCAAGCTAACTCCATCAGTGCCTTTGAGCCTTGACTTGTTAATTGGCATTACTTCTAATTCCCAGCTATATTTTAAGGTATGAACCTAAGGAATTTTAAAGTCATTATGTGGGTGAGGGACTGATAAAAATAAATCCTTCAGGTTTGAAAGTGGCAGAGAGGGAATAAAAGGTGTTAAGAAATCCAGGAGTTTTCAGCCAATTGGTTCAAAAAAGCATCCGGGTGGACTGCAGCTCCTAGAGAAAGGTCACTGATACTACTCTGGGTACCTCTTTTTATGAACTTTATGCATCACATAAAATAAATTTAAAGCAGTTTAATTTAACAGTCTAATTAGTCATGGCTTTTTCATCTTGTCTATTTAACTATATACAGAACAAAGAGAAAGACGCAGGGCCAAATTCAGAGCTGGCACAAATCAGCCTTGCAAGTCGAGGAAGCCATTCCTGAGGGGGATGAACAGAGATGCTGGTCCCCAGGGATTACACCCCTACTGTCTGGAGACCTGCACTCCAAATTAATTTGGCCGCTAGGAATTAACTCTCTGCGGAGCGGATTCCTGGGTCTCGGTGTGCCAAGCTTCGGCCAGACAAGCTGAAATGTGGGCAAAACGCTCGGGAGAAATGGTTTAAAGACTCGAGGTCGTTTGGAACAAAACTCCTCTGTGTGTTGGCTTCACAAAGACTCATGCAAGCATTTCCTCTTGCTTCAGTCTGCTAATTTGCACCCTCTTTTGCTTTAAATTTCAGTGTTTGTATAATCTCAAGATTTCAGTCACATGAATGCACTCTCCACTGGAAATGAGTGTCTCTCTACTGCCTTTGATGTGGTTATAGTGGTTATACCATTATATTAAGTCGTGCCACGTTCTCCAGCTCATGCACGCAAAGCCACAACACTTGCCAGGTCTTGGTGCAGAAACATAAATCGATCCATATTTACCAAAGTGATGTCTCTGAGCAGATTTCCAGCTCAAAAAGTCTTAGGTCAGGTAAAACTGAGATGTCTAAAGCAGTAGTTAGGTTCTGGTATTTGGGAATGTTCATCCCATGCCAGCTTAGCTATGTGTCAGTCCAACCCTGAGTGATACACAGTCCTTTCCAAACAGGTCTCTGATATCAAAGTTTCTGCAAGTTACCATTTCACCAGCCAAAAATAACTACAACAAACAACACAAACACAATAAAGAAGTTGAAATATATCTTAAACCACCTAATAATAAACCATGTTCAATTATTCTCTGAGGTGCTCTGTGCTGCTGTGTGGTCTCCCTGGAGGCACCACCAGCACCTCAGCGGTGAGTTAATGAGTTCTGGTTGCATCTTGTTTGCACACTTGGCCGCCTTGCTGTGCTCCTCCTCTGGCCCGGCATTCTGAGGAAGAACACCCCACTTTTGAGGAGACTTTCTCCCTTTTCCTGCTGGAAGCCCATGAAATGCTCATCTCTACCCCTATAATGCATTTCCAAGGCGCTGCCTCCATGGGGCTGTGTGAATGCAGAGCTCAGCAAGATGCTGCCCCATGCCCCTTCCCTGGGCACCCTGATTGAGTTCATCTGGCTGGTTGCAGGGCACAGGTCACCAGGTCTCAGTTTGGACAACATAATTTCCAGGGAGTGACTTAGTCCTCTCTTTGGGGGGAGTCCATAGACACCAGTGCTTCCTGTCAGGTCTAGCATCTGTTTAATTTACCTTGTTTCTTCTGAAGCTTGGTGTTGCCAGGCCATTGGACCTTTTTGCCCATCTTTCTCTTACCTTAAATTCACATTGCATTTAGTTTTCACACAGCAATATGGTCTTCTCAAAGTCTCCAGAAGCTCTGATTACACTTATTTCTTCTCCTCAGGTTCACCCAGCACCTGTGCAGACCCTGGACCTCTACACTGTCAAGAAATTGCATTTTCCCATGAAATGCCTTGCAACTCAAACAGCATTGCAGGAGAGAGTCCCCACAGGGAGTCCTGAGCGTGAAGGAAAATGACCCCGTGGATACATCCAACACGGAAACTCACTCGGCGTTCTCCCAACCTCCAGGCACATCTTCGTGGGAGGCCCAAGTTAGTGGAGCACGAGAAGCCAGAGCATGGAGGTGAGAGGATGGGTGGTCGGTAGTGAGGGACCAGAAGAGCAGAGGTCACGTTTGTGGAAGGCCCAGTGGTTGGTCCGAAGACCCAGACGGTGGGAGGGGGAGCAGGGGGAGCAGGGCAAAGAGTGGAGGCCGAGAGAATAGGAGGCCAAGTGAATGTGGTCACAGAGAGCCGGAGGCTGAGGGAGGCCTAGAGAATGGAGGTCAGGAGAGAGGGTAGGCCTGGGGAGTGGGAAATGAAGGTAGCGGAATGCCAAGAGAAGCGTGTTTTCCTGAGGGGTGTAGTCATCTCCTGAGGGCACTGCAGCCTGTTCCTCAGCTACACACCTGTTGTTTTTTCCCCTAAATATTCGGTTTCCTGCTCAGTGCCCACTGGCATGCACATGTGTGTGATCCCCCACACCTGAGGCAAGGACAGGGTCTATGTCTCGCCCCAGTCCCTGGGGCTTCAGGCTTGGAGCAGGCTCACTCAGCTCCAAAAGGCTCATAACCCCTGAGTTGTGCCTAATCAGGTAGCATCTGAGATTAATTGTGAGGGCTTTTCTCTACCCACCCACAGAGATAAATGCAGAGGAGCCAATCTGGTAATTGCCCTGAGTCCTGGTGTTCTTCTGAGCTGTTCCCAGGCTGCGATGAGGCTGGCTGAGGGAGTATTTGCAGAGAGGTGGACTGAGCACTTAATACTGCCCAGCTCATAAAGTTACCAGGGTGTCTAGCAGAGCAGAGCCAGGGAAAGGCGCATGAGAAGGGGACCTGGTGAGAGAGATGGGCTGAGAAAGGGTCAGGAAGATTGTCACAAGTGAACATGATGTTATAAATGAGGGGAAATTCCTGCTTTGGCTTTGCTTTAACTCCCTCCTGCTTTCATAACAGCTTTGAAACCTGCTGCTGGAGATTCCTGTGATTCTACTGTACCAGAAAGAAGGGGAGCAACTGATTTGATCATCACCCTTGAACTGGCTGCACCTCAGATGTGATGATGTGATGGTGACCCCATGTGATGACACCATTAACCAAAGGTGAGATGCCGTTTGGTTTTGGTAACCTCTGGTGTTCTCAGGTTGGTGCAGGACGTATGTTGCTGTGTCATAGAAGATACTGGGGTGTAAAAAGAAATAAAGGATAAGGTGGGAGCAGAGATGCCATTTGAGGTGGATTGTTGTTTTAGTGGTAGGTAGAGAGGGAAAAGCAGCCTTGGCACCTGTTAGTGGCCATTAAAAACTCCATGTTCTGCTAATCTGTGCTCGTAAAAAGGCCATCTGCTAATGCTCAAAGGTCATTAAGTTACCAGCCCTGTTTACTCCTCCCTCACTGCTGGGGCAAGCTTTTTGAGAAAAGAGGGCTTAAATGGTTATTATGATGGCGCCTGCTCACGCTGCTCTATGGTTAAGGGTCTGTCAGTATTTTCATTAGAAACCCAGACTTTTGGGGCTTTTTAAACTTGGCTATTAAAGTGCTTGCTCCTTGCTGCCTGTGCAGGCTCTACTCTAGCCTGTCAGGTTTCAGGGACAGAGAGACGTCTGGTAGGAATTTTTTTTCCCTGCTGTTTTGTTTTAAGAAATCAATCCAGCTTCTGTTTTAATTTCTGGACTTGAGGAGTTCAGAAAGCTTTGGTCTGGATTGCTCTGGTAGTGTTGCTTTAACTCAGCCATGGCTGCACTTTGGAGAGGGAAGTTTTGTGCTTGTTCAGTTTATGGTGAAACTGTTTATTGTTTTTATATTTTTATTACAATAAAAAGAAAAATCATAGATAATGTAAGACCATTTTATGTGCAGCTCTAAGGGCTACTTTTTTCATAGAGGTGCAGGGCTGTAGTGGGTGTTGCTGGTGGGCTTACAAGCATCAGCAGTATGGTCTGCCTGTATAAATGACTCTGCCTCCAAGGAGCAGTTGTGTCTCACATGGTCTAGGCACTACAGGTGGGTTAGGGAAGAAGCTGAGCTCTGCTTTGCCTTGATTACATAGGTTTTAGTCAAAGCTTTAAGGTTACATTAACATAGTTTTCTTGTGGTTAAATGGAACTATCAAAAACTTCAATAATTCTTTTTTTCCTTCTGAGACTTCCCAGTGCTAAAATGAGATGTAGCTGCTCAAATTTTTATCCTTCACTTCTGATAATGATGGTGTCTGTCTCATAAAAACCTGCCTTTTATCTTCCCCAATTAGTGGAGTTGCTGCACCCTTGTGCTGTCAAGTTCTGAGTGTGCTGCAGCCTCTTCTCGAGTGCAGGGGAAGTGTCCTCTCCCCACCTCCATGAGGCCAGCCTGTCCGCAGCACCCACCCTCACATCTCTGCTCCCATTGGCATCGGTTTCATCTTTTGCTTTCTGCATAACATAAAGAAGAAACTTGGGTCAATGAATAATGAAGGCTCATTCAAAACCTGGACTCAGACATTTCAGGCTCTGCTGCCTTTTATTTTGAATGGAACTGCTTTCACGTATCTGTTTAAGTTTTTTTTTTTATTATTAATTTGTTGTTGTTAATGCATTCAGGCTTTCCCTTGTGGGCTTTACAGGTTTTTTCCTCCAGGATTTAGGGGAAGTTCACACTGCTGTTTGTGATTCACTTGTTCTTCAGATTTTTTTTACCTCTTTCTGAGTGAGCTCCCAGGCCAGCCGGGGACAGGCTGCTGTTGTGCTGGCCACTGTGTGTAAATGAGGAATAGGGACTGCATTTAAGGTCTAAGAGTCATATGAGGGTGTGCAAAATAGTAGAGGGAAGGAGTATCTGTCTGTTTTCTAAAGCTGCTTTTTCAAACCATGATTTTCAACTATAAAAATAAAAAAATTCAAGGGTCTCCCTAACTTAGAGATGTTTTTGCCAGAAACCTCTTCTGACCAGCCAGTCCTTCTTAAATCTGTAACAACCCAACAGGTAGTTAAAACAGTCCCAACTAATTGTAACCAGGACTGCTGGCTTCTTCTGAGCTATTGTCCTGATTATGCACCACAGCCAAAAGCTTCAGGAGGTATACAGACAAAGTAGTTAGTGTTAGAACTCAAAACAACTACAGGCCTTTGTGGTTTTTTTTTATTTTTATTTTTTTATTAAACTGCTATAAATGCAGGCCTTGCGTCTCTGCTGCAGATGTGTCACAGTCCCCTGCTCCCGTGCTTCCTATCCAACTATTTTTAACCTTATTAAACAGTGGAGAGAGCCTTTGGCTGAAGTGGTGGAGCTCACCCGACTCTCATTATAAACTTTCTTTGGTTTATATCTGTCTCTCAAGTGTAGTGTCTGCAGCGTGGTAGGCTTCAGCTGAATGTAATCTCTGTACAGATCCATATTGTAGCAGTGGGTTGCACCAATTTACTCTTAGTGCAATTTACCAAAGGGAAGATTTATTTTTATCTGTGAGCCCTGTGAACAGTCCTGCTTTTGACCAGTCTTTAGTCTTGGTTTCTGGCATCGT
Source organism: Apaloderma vittatum (assembly GCF_000703405.1). Lineage (NCBI taxonomy): Eukaryota > Metazoa > Chordata > Aves > Trogoniformes > Trogonidae > Apaloderma > Apaloderma vittatum. Next base: position 6,343 of record NW_009712254.1, read on the forward strand.
TTGGGACAGCTCATTGCTGTGGTGCTGTTTGCCAGAGGTTTCACTGCAAAGGTTTGTCTTGCCTGGCGCATGCAGAAGAGTTTGACATGGCAGAAGCTATTATCTAAATTATTACAAAGTGGACAATAATCAGAGAGATCAGGGGAGGATTGTGAACAATGGATCTCTCTGGGCCACAGGTAAACTACATCGACAGCCTTTCCCTTATCATCTACTATTTCAGGAAAGATTTTTTTTTTTTTTTAAATACATTCTTTTACCAAAAAGGTCTCAATTTTTCAGTGGTTTTTTGTTTATAAATTATATGTCAAATGCTGGGCAGAACTCGCGAATGTAAGAAAGTACCTCTGTCAACAGACACATGGTACAGTAGCTAGAAGTGTGAGGCCAAAGGGGTGTAGCATAGAGCACCGTTGCCCCCGACCCTGAACCTGCAGGGAGTGACATGATGGTCTGTAACCTCAGAGACCGGCTTAGCCTGCACACTGATAAAACCTGCTGGCAAGAACAAAAAGTGGAGGTTTTAGACTCGTAAATTGTCCAAAGAAAATGGATATGGTTGTCATGATAGCACAGGAAGCTGAGCCTGGGACTTTCTGGGACAAAATACTATAGGAGGAATTGTCTTGTGCTAGGTACAGCGAGATATTTGGAAAGGCAATGACACTGTGTTCAGCCATACTCAATGCTGGCATGGTGGGAAATACCATTTTCTTTCCCGCTTCATCCCTCTGTTTGAACCAAGTACTAAAAAGAGGTGTTTCATACTTTTGCAGTAGTCAGCACTTGAAATATTTGGGTTCCTTATAGGGACTGCCACAGTCTACTTTGTTAGTACACAAGAAAGCAAAGAAGGAGAGGCAGAAAGCATGGGCAGTTCCTCGAGTGTTGTGTTTTGCTGAGGCTATAAAGGGGAGGGAGGGAGCATTTTGTTGGGATTCTTGCTCAGCACATACAGCCAAATTGTTGGCAAGTTTTGGAGTTGAGGGAAAAATTATTTTGCCTGGGGAAGGGCTAGGGATTTCGCTTTGCAGATATGCTTCTCTTTTACTGCATATATTTATTTGTTTATCTCTTGCTTAGGAGTGTTGGGTAGGTCTGCTCTGTAGGATTAAATCATATCCCAAACCTTCCTGGCTTTGTGACAGTACAAACATTATTGGATTTACTTCCCTTCTGCTTATCCACCTCCTGTCTTCCAAGATCCCCATTATTATTATAATAATACCCACAAAACTCCTGCTCTGAGATCAGAGGGGTTTTCAAGTGCCAAAGCAATCAACAAAACATACCTGGTCCTTTTAATCTCCTTTAATCCCATCGTGTGGGACTATCCCAATAAATGATCACATGTTCAAAAATTCTTTCTCTCTAATGACACTTGATTTGTAGCTCCTAGTTTTCATGAAACTGTCTCAGATATGAAAGAAGATGTACTGAGACCTTCTTATGCCATCAATAAAATAAAAGTTTGGATTGAAAAATTATCTTATGGAATAAAAGAGAATAACAAAAATCCATCATTATCTACGTTTCAGAAAAGGATTGTGTTTTGTTTAGCATTTTAGTTAGAAATGATGTATGACTACATCATAAAACACTTATATTAAAAAGATCTTCTCACCCTGAATTCAAAATATATATTGTACTCTCTTATCATCCAGTCATTTTAGAGTGAATGTTAAAAATGTCCATCCTGTGGTAGTAGTCGCTGGTATTATATCTTATAGCTGATATATTCTTCTAATACTTTTACTTAAAAGGCCTATTACTCAGGGCTTATGAGTGTAGGCATTTGTTTTCTTATTGAAAATGGTAATGCCCTGGATAGTGGATTTGTATTTAGATTAGCCTTTATGGTTTTCCCCTGGGCTGCTGAAGGTCAGCCTAGCTCAGTCTCTAGAAGTTTGGGTCATGTCCCAGAAGAGGGGAAAATCTTGCTGCAAGGTAAGAAGCAGCGCGGAACAGGAGCTTGTATTATTTTGCCGAGGCGTGGTCTATACTTTCTGTTAGTTTTCTTTGTGCATGTGTGGAAAAGCTCTGAATTTTAAAGAAAACCAAGCTCTAGGAGAATAAAGCATGGCCCATGCTGTGGTTCAAAGTCTCAAGAGCTTGAGTTGTCCAGGAATTTTCACAGAAATGCCTGTATCGGGCAGTATGACGAAAAGCAGGACTCTGCAGCGTCCTGGTTTGATGTTTTAGAGATGAAAAGTTTCTCTTGCCTGAGGCATAAATTTTGGCTTGAATGAGAGAGCCTAACCCTAAGGCGAAGATGCTGGGACCCAGCTTCCTGTTACTGGTTCAAACCATGCAGAACAGAGACTTACAATAACTGACTTTATCGTGTCCTGCATGAGTGCCCTCACCACTAAAAAGTGACTGTTGTAAGGGGAGGCGGAGGGGGGGAGAAGGAAAGGGGAATTTTTTCTGGTGGTGGGTTTTTGTTTTGTTTTCTCCAGAACAGCCCAGATCCATGCAGAATATCAGCATCTCTGAAAATTCTAAGTTTCACAAGGATGAACAACCACCCCTCTCCCATTTGATAAGAGTTTTTGACTCCAGTTGTAGGAGAGTGTGAGGAAGAATTGGGTAAAATCGGGCCACCTGCTTTTGTGGGAAAGAGGAGGGACGTCTGCAAAGTAACTAACTTGAATGCCCCTCTCTGGCCTGCAGAACAATTTACTGAAGGGGCGGTTAAATGGCACAGATTAAGCTCATTAATGGTTCAGATATTTGCTTGGTTTACACAATGCTGTCCAGCAAATTATATTGATGCTTGACAGAATTATTGTCATTATTTATTTTGCTATAAGGTAGATTTATAGATATTTGTGGCTTTTGTAAGGCTAAACATAAGAAACATTAATAGCTTTACTAATTATATCACTGCTCTAGAGATATAAATAGTGATAAAAATGCCAAGTAAAGTGAACTAGTAAAACATTTTAAAGAGAATTTTCAAGTGAGTTGCTGATTGATGATCCCTTGGGTGAGTCTTAACTTTTGGATGTAAGAGTGGCGCTTCCCACTAGGACACGAGGGCCTTTTGCCTCCGTCAGCTCTTCTGGGAGAGATGTGGAAGAACAATAGTTGAATTGAGTGACTGATTATTAAATCAGATTGCATAATCTGAAAAATATTGAAACTCTATAATAGCATAAACTGAAGCTGAACTTACTACAACACAACAGGTTTGGATTTTTTTATTTTCCACCTTTACCTTGTCCTCAACCTCTCCTGCCTCCTGAATGGTTTATCTGCAGTTCTTTGTCTCTTGTAGCATGTAAAAATTGCAACCTCTTTAGAGCAGGAACTGCCTTTTTCCTCTGTCTTATTGCAGACATCTACAGGTCCCAGCACAGCACAGCTCTGCTGAGGAATTCGGAGTCCTAGCAACAATAGGAAGAATAATTTCATGGCTATTTAAAAAAAATAAAAAAATCTTTAATTGGTAAATGGTGTCTGTACAGGGCTATATATAAAGTAAAGGTCTGGGGTTTTTAGACAGCTGTCCAATGAAAAAAACCCACCCGTTTTCCTGACTATTGATCCTGGTTTTGCTGTGAGCGCCCTTTTAGGGAGGGAGATAATGAGTGAGAAAAGAGTTAATAAATGTTCAGCTGTTACTGCAAGCATAAATGGGAATCCATCAGTGGTTTAAGCACTGGATAGGCTCTAGATGATAATCCAAGCATCTTTGACCATGATCAGTGCCACCATGAAGAAACTCGCAGGGCCCTGGGAGCTATGATCCTTGGGGACGGTGCGTGGTTCTCTGCTTGTCTCTGTGACACAGTGTTGTAAAGCCTCGAGTTTTATTTTTTGCTGGGTTTAGTCATGACCTGGATGAAACTCCCTTGAAGCTGGTGGGAAGACTTGCAAGTCTCTAACGGCCTTTGGAGCAGAGTTGTTGCAGTGCTTGCTTGGAGTGAACCACCAGTGGGAGATTTCTCCCAGGTGGGGGGAAAAAAAAAACAATTTTTTTTTTTTTTCTTCCTTGCAAGTTCTGATTAATTGGTTTTTGTAACAGTTGGGAGTGGTGGAGGAGAAAGTCGAGGTCTGCCTCATCCCTGGTGACATCTCTTCGCTGTTTGATGGGATGAGCACAAGGGTGGTGATTTACGGGCAAAGCTTTGGAGCAGACCACGCCGAGCTTGTAGCGAAGATGGGAAAACATGATCTTGAACCCATGGAAATCTTCTGCGTTTGAGCTGCCTCCTTGCAGTTTGACGACAGGCCAGTTGGAAAATTGGGATGATGCAACTCCATTGAGGCTGGGAGAGCTGAAAAAGTTGGGTGCTGGCACCCAGCTGAGCAGGACGTGAACATGCACCCACACCATGTGGGTGTCTTGGCTCGGCAGAGCAACTAAGAAACCTGGTAGGAGCATGCCTTGGTAGAAGATTTCTGGAGTTTCATCCTAGTTGTGCTGTAAATATCACAGAGGCTGTTCTCGCTTTGATCCCAAGCTAGGGATGAAAGGGACAATTCACACACATTTTCGAACTATAAAAAAACCCATGTTGCTTGACATTACTTCCAGAAACAGACCAAGATGTAGGATAATATTTTTCTCCTGAAATATTTCAGCTGTCCTTTCTCACCCTGTCATGCAACTGTGCCATAGCTTTAGAAAATAAACAGTGTGTTGGGGGACTTAATTCTCGAAATGCGGGCAAACAGCAGAGTTTGTTTGACTTGGGTTAGCAGAACTTTGTAGTCAATACTAAAACTCAGAAGTCAAATCACTGCATTGGTCCCTTAATTCCAGCTTCTCTAACATACTCTGTAGTGCGGAGTTTAAATTTAGGATCTTGAGAGGGGAAGTTATTTAACTTTTGTGCGTTGCAAGTATGGAGAAAAGGCTTCATGTGTGATTCTAGCCTGGGAACCAATGAGATAACAGGTGCTTTTAATGAGTAATCCTACTGGGGAGGAGAGTTTCAGGTTGAAATGTCATGAATCTGAAGACTAAAAATGGGGCGGAAGGTGTGTTTGTGCCTTTTTGTCCCCAGAAGTATAAAAACAGTTGTGTTTACCACACTGGCTTCTCTTAGAGCTTTGGGACTGTATCAAGTGATTGGTATTTGAAACTTCTTGGAGACCCCGGAATCTCATTAGATATCCTAAAAATAAAAAAATAAAAAAATACTTTGGCTGAACTACTAGCGCAAACCCCAGTTTATGGGTGAAAGAAGAAATTCAGACATTTTATATGTTTTCTGATGATTTTTGAAAGAAATGATGAAAAATGTCAAGGGGGCTGAAGGGATTTTACGATTGCCAAGAAATACCAGTCCTGAAGCTTCAGAAGGTTAATGACTATCTGTATTGAGAAGGAGTATGACTCCATCTCATTATTGTGCACCAATAAGGATAAAAGTTTACCCATTGAGTGACATTGTCACGACTAGTCGAATAATGTCGGTATTTTTTACCTCCATGCTTTTCTTCTGAAAAAGGGGATGTTGCATCTTTAATTAAATGTTATATGAATACATTTCAGATAGACCCAAACACAGGGCAACTGTGTTTCAGAAATGCTGTTTCTACATTTAAAATGTATTTGAAATGTAATTTAAGAAAAAAAGATAATAGAAAAAATCCCCTAAAATAACTCGAAACAAGCCAGAATATAGTAGCTCATCATTACACTAATATATCAAACAATATGAGCTTAGCTTAATTATCCCCTTTGAGAGTTGAGAAAACTAAGCACAACCTTCAATTTACAGCTGTTTGGTGCCGGGAACCTGAATTATTATTTAAGAAGAAGGGGAGAAAAAAAAAAAGTTTATTTATTGTGACCTACACTCAGTTTTTATTCATCATGGAAAATCTGTATATTCACAAATGAGGGCTATTCATCTGCAGACTGCAGCATTCTTCAGCTGTCCGGGGCTGCATCAGCCGCACTTCTTCAGCTTTTGTGTTCATCTCGAAGCCTCTTCATCCAAATTGTTCATCATCTTGATGGCGGAGCTTTATCTTGCTCTAGTGCAGCTGCATTCCCCTTATCCAAAGTGCTGAGAGATACAAGGGAGAGGGAGAGAAGGAGGGAGAGAGGTAGAATAGAGAAGAGAAAAAGGAATGGCCGGTGCTCATATGAGGATAATTTGTAGTTTCTCAATAATAATAATAAAAAAAAAACCCAACCAAAAAAAGGAGGACAGGCTAATTACTGGCTTAACTAGGGCAGCCTGTGGATCCTCATGTCAAAAGGACTAGCGTAATTATTTGCCATCAAAGCACATTCATATTGCAGTACAAAAGAAGGGCCTTTCGCAAATGGATCTCACTAATAAACAGGGCTGAGAGGAGCATTATGTGTCTCCCTGGATGCAAGCGCATTAACACAGTGACATGGAGCATAACTCTCAGCCTGGAGAGGCGGGGGGGGGTGGAGGAGGAAGGGGAGGGAGAGGAAGAATGATAATTATCCCTCCTCCCCATCTTTCCTCTCCTTTTCCTTTGTGTTGGGCTAGCAAGCCGAACGCGACCCGCTGGAAGGCCCAAGGCAGGCTATTAGTGACCTCTGAGCATTGACAAGGTGGCTACACTCTTAAAAGCCCGGCTCTCCATGTCAGGAGGGTCGCAGGAGCCCGCCAGAAGAGCTTTAAATGGTCCAGCAAACACTTCAACCTTAAAGACACCTGGAAGGTCACGACCAATTTAATGTAGATGAATCTGGCGTAAAGAGGGCTCTTTGAATCCACAGACAAAAGTTTGGGTTTTTCTTTTCTTTCTTCCTTCTTCTTTTTTTTTTTTTTCCCTCCCCCCACATTGTTTTTTCGCAGATCTTAGCATAAGAGATATACCAGAGAAAGAGACTTGATTCTGAAGACCACTTCTGCACTTGTCGAGCAGATGTGGTGCTGGACGGCCTCAAAGGCTGCAGCTTTTCATTAAAAAAAGTAAACAGGTTTGGAAAGAAAGAGAAGGTGTGTGTATCTATCTACCTTTCA
>NW_009712254.1:13346-49530 GCF_000703405.1 Apaloderma vittatum
ACAGATATATTGCAAAATGTGTGTGCATGTATAGGTGTACATGTTATATGTGAAGGGGACTGATTGGTTTTGGGTTTTTTGTTTAATACCCCAGCTATGTAAAGATATTCACTGCCAGTGTGAGGGTTTTATTTTTTTTTTAAAAAAACTTTGAGATTAGTGTTGCAACTTTTTTTTTTTTTTTTTTTTTTTAAAAAATCTTTGAGATCAGTGTTGCAACTTTTTTTTTTTTTATTTAAAGTAATCGTTGGGGTCTGCCTGAGTCATGTGTTATAAGACAGCTCTGCTGGTCATTGAAACAGTCAACTGGGATAGCCCTTCCTTGTGACAGCCTTGCCTTGACACTGCAAAACACACAGTGCACAGCTCGAAAGAAGAAATATGTCGGTACGAGTCAGGACCGCATGGCACGCGGTGACATGAATCCATACATGCAGCCACATGTGACTGGGATAAAAGGATTTTGAAGCCCAGCTCATCTGTGTGACAAGGGACTGAAAGCCAAAGCTGCTTCCTTTCTCTAGGTCATGTCTAGGTCAGGCAAGAGAGAGGAGCTCCTTTTCCTTGTCACAGCACTCGGGGACATCGTTGTCTGTGTCAACCCTGGCCCACTAAGCTGATGGGTTTAGGATGAGAGTTGCCAAATTGTCAACCTCACGCAGTCAGTTGTGAGTCAGGTTTGAAAGATGGTGAGATGAGTTTAAAATCTGTGGTGTTAAACCCACGAAGGGTATTTTCTTGTTTCTCTCACACCAGCTTCTCTCGCCCTCCCTTCTTGCTTCCTTTAGAAAGGAATCGGATCCTATATCCATATTATGCTTTGCAAGGAGAAAGAGCAGCAAACATGGGATTGAGGGGAGGCAAAATAACCCATGAGGAGACACTTTGTGGTGCAGATCTCAGAAACCTTGTGCAGCTCATAGTAAAATAGCAAACATCAGTAATACAAGAGTACAGATGAACTGTGCCCTTCTACCCAGGCAGGGTTTTCGGGCTGGGCAGTGTTTCTAGGACATGACCATTGTCTCTGACCTAAAAAACTTCCAAATATTCACCCATCCAGGGGCTGTAGAACCCTTCACCCCCAACGTGTAGTGCTGGAGGGATGGGGATCCACTGGAGTAGCTGATAGCAGCGGCCTGCTGCCAAGGAGACCCAGAGCTGCTTGTGATCTCCTCCTAGATGTTTCCTTGTCTCTTTACCCCTAGGATAAAATTTTCTTTTTGCCCTTATTTCCCCGGATTTCAGAAAATTCTGCATACAGCAAATTTTGCCTTTAATTTACAGGAAGTTGTAACCAGGGACTTAATGGCATAATTGGATCCACTGAGGTATGGATATACTGGTGTATAAAGAACGTAATTAATTTCACCTTAAAATAAATATCTCTAGGAAAGAGATTAGAGAAGTCAGCTTTATCAGCTTGGTGTGGGGGTGATCATATTTTTAAATTAATTCAGGTGAACTTTCCTGACTTAGTTGTATCTAGCCATGCCAAGGACCAAGGGATGATATTAGCGATAAAGGCAGCATCGTTAATATCATTACATCAATGTAAAGAAGATTCTAGAGTTAGCATCTGTTAAAAAACAAAACCGAACCAAAACCTCTGTTAATGGTGACGTTTTGCTATTAACTTACTGTTTCGCAGTATTTTATACACTTACATAGTGTTTATGAACCTGGATATGTATTTCTAGCATTGCCAAGAATAATCCAAGACAAATAATAACGATTGCAGGGCTTCTTCCCAAAGAAATTGTATTGTAGCTTCTAAACCCAGAGCTGGCCTCCAGCAAGGGACTATGTCTTTGTAAAGTCGAAGTGTGCCGCTTGAACTTTGCTATCACATAATGCTTTCAAGGTTGCTTGTCTGAAGTGACTTAATTTGTACTGCAGAAGTAGCCTCGTACCCGCAAACGCGCCAAAAGCCGCAGTGAGCCGGGGCAGCAGGGCTATTACTAATTTTTTATTAAAATCCCTTAGGCACACACAGAAGGCCCAAAAGCAGCTTTAATAATAGACAACATACAGCACATTTTTCTTGTATTGCCATGTAATCAAATCTAAAGCTTCTGTTCACTTTCTTTGTTTTACCTAGAGGACCGGCTTCCAATTTAGTTGTGGCCTGCACTAAACTGATTTTTCATTGTAATTAATGCCTACTTTGGCCTCAGCCACTTACACAACTTTCCATTAGAGGTTTGCAGCCATCCGCAGAGTATTTCACCAAGTTACCCTCCTGATCCTGCTACAGTTGCAATTTTTCTTATACTGTTTTTCTAAACTTTATTATTATTTTGCAAGGAATGTTTAAATTACACAGCTAAATAGTTTTTTTTTTCCCTTTTATTTTTCTCTCCTTTTGCCCCCCTCCTTTTTTTTTTAAATTTTTTTTTTCCCCCCTGCCTGCTGCACCTATTAAAGTGGTTGGGCAGGAGTCCAACTTGAAGGAAAGCCTTTAAGTGATTTCAGAAAGGGCTAGTGGAACTTATTTAGGCCTGGGGTCTGCTGTGGTTAATTTTCAGTCTGTGTTTTGTGCTGTCCATTTCCTCTGAAATACTACCTGGGGTTTAAGGTTCCTCAGCACAGGATGTTAATAGGCCTCTGCAAACATTCAAAAGGCAGCTTTCCCACCACTAACCTTAAAAAGATTGTGGCACCGGGCCCAGGGTCAGATTGAATAGATGAAAAAGTATATGCTGTGCTTTTGCTCACTCCTTGGACCTTTCCCTGTTGGCTCGCCTGACATTTTCAGTGACTTTTCTTAGTACCTTATTTTCAGTATGCTTCCCAGAAAATTCTGCTTATTACCTTCTCCTATCCTCCCCAACAGCATTACTAAATTGGGAATCATGACAATTTGTAACTCTCCTTTGCTGACTTTTTGGACTTTTCCCTTGCAGCAGAGATGTCCTGCTTCTCAGGGCCCTGATGAACCAGCCGAGCCCCTCGACGTTTAATCCATACGTTGTTGCATAATCCATACCCAGTGCACTTGCCGATGCCACGTCTGGGGCAAGCGCCGCTGGTCTCTTTGCATCCCTCTTACCAAGGAGAGCATCTCTGCTCTGAGGCTAAAGCAAATAGCTAATGACCAATTATGTGTGCCTTTGGCACCCTCCTATGTAGTTTAAAGCAGATATACTCACCTACCTTTTCATTGTACCTGAGAAATTAAGCAAAAACTAGTGCTAAAAGGTGCCTGGTGTCCTCTGGTCTGTGATGGCAAGTTGCTGGCAGTGCTGTTTGAATGCACTCCGTGCCAAGGGACCAGCTGTACTGGTCTCCTTTACATAGGTGCAGCTCCTCTTATGAAGGGAGGTGGATGCATTTAACTTGATTTCATTTACAGGCTCACTTGTGTGGATCTTTAATCGCTGTGGATTTTTAGAAATGTGTCATCTTAGACTTCCCTGGACTGAGGAGGAGAGGTGGATGTGATACCTGGGATCGCATAGGTCTGCTCTGTATTTTTACATTGTGGGAAGACTAAGAAGCAGGTCTATTTTTTTTTTTTTGTTCTTCCCCTCTGAATAGTGGTGACTCTGCCTTAAATGACAAGGGAACCAAAGTGGCATCTGAGAAGAGTATGTGTGGGCATCCAGATGTTCCAGATGTGCAGCCGATGGGTCACAAGCTAGGCCTTGAATCCCAAGCAATGGCCCTACTCAAGAGAGCTGCCCTTCTGGCTTTTGACTCTGGTCCACACTTTGACTCAAACTCCCTGGGACCCATTTGCAAGCTCAGCCCTTTCTCGCACTTCTGGAAACCAGGAGTGTTTCAGGTGAAGCAGACTGAGAAGGAAGACTAGACCAGTAGAAAGATAGCACAGTATCTGCTCTGTGTGAACTGGTGTTGAGGGACTGCCACAGGTATGCTGAAACTGGTCCATGTCCTGTGGTAAGGATCTGTGCCCTTATACCTAGCAGTATGATTTCCAGGGCTACTTCTCCCAGGAGAACGTGTGTACAGCGGCTGCAAATCCTTTGCTGTACCTGTGTGATCACCCCCCTGCAGAGAAGCAACTGATATTGGTCTAAACACATTTGTGTATCTCTCCCTGACATTTGCTCTGTTAAAAGGTCAGGCTTCTGCAGCAGAGACAAGAGCCGTCTTCCTCATTATCACATATTACTGCAAATTTCCATTTCCAGCTCCAAAGTTTCCAGTGATTTCTGCTGCTGTAGCTGGGGCCATCTAGCACAAAGCGCTGTCTGCCAGCCTGGAAGCTCTGCCCTCAACCATGTCGATAATGCTTGGGGAGAGAAGCAACAGCTGTTTAGGGAATATTTGGGAAAACCCAGTGAATTTCTTGCTGCTGTAGGTTCCTTGCTTGCAGTGACAAGTTGGAAAAATACATGACAAATTTAGCTTAGAAATGCCAGGCTGCAGAAAGAAAGGGCCATTCTGCAAAGAGCCATTCATAGTTTTCAGTCCTCCCACAGAAGTGCTGCTCTCGATTTCTCTGTAATCTCTTGATATTTCCTAATATCAGAGTGCAGTGCTGGCAGAGGCAAAACCTGAGGCTAAACTTCAGTCTGCGTTCTTGCTCAGAGGAAGTGGATTCTGGGATCTCTTTGGCTTTCGAATGTTAAGAAGCTAGACTCAGAAGAAAAAGAAAGGGGGGAAGAAAAGGCATATTTTTATTGTTAAACTAAGGTCTTGCTGATGGGAAGATACAGGTGCTGAAATAGAAGTGTGTGTGTGATGTTGGAGCTGAGCAGGCTTTTTGGCAGTTCACTTTATAGGGTTGTCTGCTTTTCATACCAACCCTCCCATACAACCTCCGGAGCAGTTGTATGTATCTTTACATATTAAGGGGACTGCAGATGTTGATAAGGTGACATCTTTGTAGAGCGAGCAGATAATTGTTCTTGCTTCTTGCACGTATTTGGTTATGTACTGACAGGCATAAGAAAAACATTTCCTTGATTGCTAGATGACCTGGCTGGGAGATGGCTGAGTGTCTTGCTGGTACTACTCTGAGTCCTACGTGTGGTGTGGATGGCCACTGGCTGACTTTCCCCGTTTTATTGCTGACTCCAAACGTGCTGTAAGGTGGCCACTCAACGGTGGCCTTGGGAGAAGATATAGTAAACTGCTGATTTAGTAATGGAAGAGTTAGGGGAGAGGAAGGACCTTACTTACTTTGGCCTTGGATGTGGGTGAGACGTGGTGAGCTGTGCTACAACAACAAAGTCTAAAGAACAAATACCATGTAGCATAGTTTTAATGTAGATTTTTTTTCCCCCCCAATAATAGCCATAAAGAAAATATACTTTGGAAGCAAAATATTTTTTTCACATTCTTCCCCTTCATTTTCATGTGGTGGTGGTAGACCACAGTCAGGGAAAGCAAAGTCCACGGTGGTATCTGCTCTTTAAATATACAGATACTGAAGAGTATGGTGTAACAATTTATCCAGGAGTGATGCACCTTCCTCCTCAGGTCTGTAACGCAGCTGGGTGCTCGCTGGAGAAGGGGCTCCCTTCAGGATGGGCTGCCACTCAAGCTGGGAGAGTCTGGAGGATGCTTTAACTAAGTTCCTACCCTAATAACCCCTAATTTGTGCCTCTCTGCCAGATCTGGAGCAATAGAAACAGGGAAAAGTATTTCACATAATTTCCTTCCCCTTACATTTTTGACTTGCAGAAAACATTACAGCCCCTAATGTTTTCAGCTACTTAGGGAGTCCCTTTCCCCAAAGCGTTTGTAGGCACTTTGGTTACAGTGCAGCATTGATTCAGTAGAGCAGTAGCAGTGTGTTTGAATTCCTTCCCATTGAAGTTGTGACTGAAGACAGTTGTAGTGTAACAAGATGAAGATGACCCCTTTTTATCTGTTCTCCTGGCTTGCCACTATAGAAAGTTAGTGCTAGGTTAAACCTTGGTTTCCATTAATGAAAAAAATCCCCTATTTTTATTAAATTTCTGAATCACCTCGACTAGCATGAAAAACAATGATATTGGATTTCTTTTTAAAATTAACAATGTATGTAACACAGTAAAAAAAAAAAAGCTGACATTTACTTAGTGCCTGGAAGCGAAGAGACTGCGAGGCAGGCGGCGAGCTGCTGTGCTCCCCTCCTTCAGCATGCAGCCCGCCCTTGTGTTCAGGAGACGTGGGGTGAGATGGCTTGGGGTGGGTTGCACCGTTAGGATAAAAGCCAAGGAACACCACCACTACTGCTACCTTTTGTCAGCAGAGGAAAGTCAGGGCTCACAGGGGGGGATGGGGAAGAAAAGATTTGTTTTAGCAGCTGGCCTGGATGTCTGCCAAAAACAGAGGGAGCGGAGAAGCAAAGCCGGGGATCTTGGTTCAAGGATGCAGGAGATGTGAGCTGGGGCTGGACAATCCCCAGCTCTGATCTGTGCCATGGCCATGCCGGGAAGGGACCTTAAACCCTCTTCAGGTGTCAAAGGGATGTTGCCCATCTGACTGGTGTCAGGAGTGGGGGGGTCACCGGGCAAGGAGCCGGCCAGTGGGATGAGCAGGGAGCTGATAAGAGATGTTACTCTTGATTTGAATTCAGATTTTTAAGGTGTGTTTGTTTATAGTATAGAATTATAGAGTTAATATTTTACCTTGGGTTCTTTTCAAAGTGCACTCTCTTTAGGAAGTTTCTAGTGCAATCAGCAGGATTCCTTCTAAAAGTAAAAGTGAGGAGTCACTTCATATCTGTTTGCAGACACTGGAGAGGGTGTGGTGTCTGGTAAGGACCGACCTATCGTAGGCTGGTGGTGTTATTTGATTAACTGTCTGGGGCACCCTGGAAATGAGCTTCCTCTCGAGGAGAGTCCACAGGTCACCAGGAACATATTCTTGTAGGGAAGAAACCTCATTGCCTTCCTAATTCATTCCTCCTTGCTTTATCCAACAGGCATTGCTACTGGATTATTGACTGGGTTCTTTCTTTTCTTGATGTGGTCCACAATAGAAAAGGCATTACTGTACAAGACAGGGAAATAAAGCAGGGTTGTGTGTGTTAGACTTGTGGTAATACTGAGCGTGGCTGGTTCACGCCATGCTCATTCTTATTTAGGGCTCAGTTTCCACCTTCCTCTGTGGCCTAGAGGATGCTCTGGATGCGTAGAGCAAATGTGGGGTCAGAGACCTGCGCCAAGGTCTCTCTCCATCCTTGTAGCCTTTTGCCGCAGGGGACTCGTGATGTATCTGGTGGGCCTGTACAGTACAGAAATTGCTCGAGTCTAATGGGGGTATGTGCAACGATTAAAGAATGGAAGGCAGGACAAGCCTTTGTGCTCCGGATTCTAAACTGAGTTGGGAAAAGTCATCCCACCGGCAGCCACAGCCGGACACCGAGCCTCCAAAGGAGGCCGCGCAGGAAACTCCTTCATTAAAACATCTGTGGCACAAATCTGCTCTTGGCACCGGAATCACTGTAAATATACATGCTTCTCTTCCACCCTGGTTCCCCAGGTGTTGGTCAGGAGCAGGATTTCACCGTATTGCATGTTGAGTTTAAATTCCTCCGTTACAAGGAGCATTTGTGAGAGGGTGCTGCAGATTTCTCCTGTTACCTGCCTCTGCTGTTTCCAGTCTTGGTTTGATTTGCTCCCAGCTTTGGACTCCTCTTGCGTGTGCTAAGCACAATGCAGAGATGGCTCAGGAAAGACCGCAAGATCCGTGTAAAGGATGCTCTATAAGTATGTACGGTAGGCTGATCGATTCTGATCAGCAGCTGGGAATTATAAATAGCCTAAAGGAAGCTAACCACCATCCTGTGCCACCATAGTAATAAATAAGAAGGGCATATTTTTGAAAGGCTTTTACTCTTAGAAGAGAAAAAGATATAATAACGCTTTTTTTATTTTTTAATATGGCACATAATTTATTCTGACAAACAGATGTATTTTGTTGTTGCCATTATCATTTGATGAAATACTTTAAAGCTGGTCCAAGGTGGTGCATTTTCAAATATAATGTATACAGTACATCTAGCAGTTAACAAAATTTGGATGTGCAGCATAGAATGGTCATTATTTTTGCTGAAAAAAAATAAAGGCACTAATTACTTACAGACAAGATACTTAGCACAAACAGATAAGCTTCAAAATGAAAAATTCTCCGTTTATGATAATTATGTTCTCTGCTTTGTTTTCAGAGACTGATAATTTGAGGCTTTAAAATCACCAGGAAGCCATTAATTGGAATTCTTCAATAAAAAATAAATTACATAGAAGTTCATGATGAGTTGTAAAAACACAGAGACTGTATTATGCAGTGAGCGACATTGCTCTACTATTTATAGACATGCACAACTATGTAACAGCAAAACTGTAAAGAATTTGAGATGTGCAGATAGCAATTATTCACGGATCCCAGCGATCTGCAGATATTTCAAATAACTGCTTTTAGCAGATCAGCTATCCAATAAAAGCAGGGCTTTATTTCCAAGTGGCACTCTTCTAACATGTTGCTTCTCGTTTCTGACATATTATGTGACATTATTCTCCCAGAGCCAATTATAATGAGAAGATGTGGAAATCCACATATCGGAGGGGATGCTGCACTCCATGCGTGTGCTCATCAGTAGGAGTTGAGGGGATTTCTCTTATGAAGGGTCAGCATGGTCCTGACTCAGTGGCTGAAAGAGCAGGTTCAAGGACTAAGGATCTGCCCAACAGCACTGATCACAAAATTTCCCTTGATTTACGGAGGAGCCGGGCTGTACACTCACTTGGAACTATGTGAGCAACTTGGGGGAATTCGAGACCTGCTGCTTAGAGCTTCCACCCACCCAGACCCCTTGAAGCATCCACTGCTGTCCTTCTGAACACGTGGCACAATCATGGGGCAGAGCCACCAGGCACCAGCAGCTTTCCATCAAAAGCGTGTCTCAAAAGAGCAGTAGATGCAGCAAAGCGTATTGCTGTATTCAACTTTTCTTCTGCCTTTCTCCAGCGTATGGGTGAACCCACAAGGAGACTGAGTCTTTCCCCTTTCCCGAGGGAGAAGTGACACCTCTTAGCTATTGCTTGGGATCCAGGGCTGGGACTTGAGACAGAGCTGCTAATGGTCATCAGTTAATTGTCTGAGTCCACAAAATACTGTTAGGTTCCAGTTATGCTCTTTGCATGACCACTGACATCCCGGGCTCCTGCGAGGAGCTCTTTAGATAAAGCAAGTAATAAAAGTGATTGGAGGGATCCTTGACACATGCCACCTAGGAAAGGAAGCGAAGCAGATTTCAGCTCATTCTCCAGTGAGCTCAAAGGGATGTACAAAAGAGTGAAGTGGCCTTGGTAGAGTCTGGTCTAAAGTTACACTTCAGGAAGATGGAGGAAGTATTTTCTGAGGACCTGATTAAAGGCTCACTTTCTTAAATGCCAGGGTAATCCCTTCTGGCTGCCATCATACCAGGTAGCATTCAAGGGCTTTATGTGACTCTTGGGCAAGGCCAGAATAAACATAATCAATGTAGGTGTCTTAATTCTCACAATATCAGCAAGCGCAGACTTGCAAACCATCCTGTTTAATATTTTGTCGCTAAAATGTGCCCAAGGTATCAGCTGGTTTATTCCTCTCCCTGCCCCATTTGTTTAAATCCAAGTTAGTGTGATCACAGGGAAGGCAGGACAATGCAAGTCCAGGGACACAAGGTCTGAGGGGACATCTCTACAGTGTCAAGACAAAATGATATCGTGTCAGGAGACCAAGCCATACAAAAAACAGCAGTGAGTCTCTGCTGGCACTCGAAGGGTATCGTAATTTTTGGAGAATAAACCTATCATATATCATCCAAAATCAATTGATAAGAGATCTCGGAGAGATTAAAAACTGTTCCCTCCCATTCATTAGTAAAGGTGGCTTCTGTCCAAAGCTGATGGTTGTTGTGGGCCAACTATGATAAAGGCTGTCTTGTGCACCGAAAAGAAACACATCTTAATGAGCCATCATCTCGTGTACATCTTAATTTTCAAATTGCTACAGTGCATATACAGAGTTGCCCAGAAGTGCCAGGGCTGCTCAGAGGCATGCTACCCCAAGCAGTGTTTTAGAGCGTTTTTTTTGTATAGGTTTGTAAAACTTATTGGTGCCAAACCAATCCCATGACCTAATGTCTGCATATTATTGACGTTGCAGTAGTAAACTGTTGACTTTTGTTTGCATGTATGGTAGTACTACTTAGAAGAAAGTATTTGTATGTGGTTAGTGTGAGGCACCTAAGCATTTGTGGGATGTAATTGCAATGACTGGGCACCTGCAGCTACTATTTGCTCATGAGGCAATTACAGATGATCAGCACCTTTGAAATATCAGGACATTTTGCTGTGGGAAAAGCTTCTCCTCAATAGGATGGTTCCACCTGTGCTCCGTGGCTCAGTTGTGCCCTCTTTCTCCGTGTGTGACTTTACCTAAGGAATATCATTCTACATCCCCCATGCTCCTTTGGGAGGGCAGACCAGGACGTCCCACACACCAGCTCCTGGAGTAGCACAGAGGAGTCAACAAGGGCGAGGACACACAGAGCTTGCCTTTGCTTTCTTCCTGCATCCCCGAAGTCTGCAGCTCAGCACCGAGCCAATTCTTGCTCTTGGAAACACCTCGGGTGTCCCATCATGTTGCAAACCCCACAGTTCTTAAAGAGCATCGGTGACATTTATTCCATGCCTCTGAATTATTCTCAGTGGACTGGCGCTTGGGACGATGACAGTGATGCTGCAAAAGGTCACTTGGTAGACCTCGGTGCTCTGTTTTATTTACTTAGTTTATTTGGTTTGTGATGGAGACAGGACATGGTTAATACATTGGCCATGTCACAGGCTGCCAAGCTGCGGTCCCCAGCACCTCCTCAGAATAGAGTGTTCGTAAGGGGTATTAGAAGAAAGGGAAGTTCAGCTTTTTTTTTTTTTTCTGGTATGTCAGAATTTCAAAGGATTTCTGAAATTTAATGAACTCATTTAATAGGCATAATTGTCTTGAGTACATGTGAGAAAACTTCTGAAATAGCAGAATTAGGCATGCTCCATTTTGTAGCCTTTCAATGACCTCCAGCAAACGTGTGACCCAGATATGAGAGCCTCCTGTCCACTTGCATAAACATGATGTTTTAAAAAGGCAGGGGGGGCTGGTGGTGGGGGGAGCAAATAAAAGAATTGAGCTCTTAATGGCACATGGACAGAGACATACTGCAATTGCAAAACAAATTCAGAAACGGATAGAGAATTGCCTCGAGACTCCGCATGCCGAAACTCAGCCGCCTCCTGCGAGACGGAGGGTTGATGGCTGTGGACCTTCGGTCAAAACAGCTCAACATAGAGGCTCAGATGGTAGTAAGGTGCACAGATGTGCTTTAGGTCCATGAAAATCTCTGCTTTAATGCCTGAATGATGTCCAAACTGCTCTTACAGAATGTATTCAGGGTGTGTTGTAACGTGTGGGACTTATTTCCTGGCCTTGGTGAAGGATGCGTAGGGGTTGTACAGCCAAAAGTAAAGGCTGTGAGGAGGTGGTAGCTGCCCGCTCCACCTGCCACCAGCTTTCCTGCCGCTTGCGTACTTGTAACAACCAAGAAAAAGCTAGAATTTAAAAGATCTCATTAATTAACATGCATTTTTAATACACCATTAACTTCCTATCACATGCCTTTCTTGCTCCTTTGGTCCAGAGGAGCTCTGCAGCCGGATTCTGACCGCAGGCTTCTCCGCCTGTACTCACAAAGTGGGGTGAGTAGCTCTTGATTAGTTTAGGCCCACTGTTACCACAGTAACGAGCCCTGATTGGCAGGGCTCTGAATTAATACGTATACTTGGGAGAGGAGGATGGGTGTCCTGCCAGGTGTGCCCGTGCCAGCACACATGGGATAACGCCACCGCTGCTGGCCCTGCTCATCACAGGCTGTGGCTCCAACAGCAGACCTATCAAACCACCACATCCCGTGTCATTAGGAATCAGGTTTAATTAAAAGCAGGAACTAGGAAAGCATTGCTGAGATTTAAAATCATATGCCATTAGTTATTAACCACTACAAATGAGGCAGACGTCATTCCGAGGAGAGCAGTTTCCACAGACGGCGCGGGGCATCGTGCAACCTTCCAAAATGAGGATCGCCAGCCTTCGCAGAAAAGGGCTTTTTTGGCCACTTCTTGGGTTTTACGCATGACCGAGATTTAGCATTGTTCATGCTTGCTTGCAGCAATGATACTTTTCTGTCTGTGAAAACTCATTTTTCATTTTAACAATAATTCCCAGGCAGGAAAAAACATGTCCTGTATTTTTTTTTACTGAGCCAAACACTGAAACAAAATATTGGGCCAAATTATGCTCTGATTTTGCAACTTGAAAATATGCCTTTGCAAGCTAGTGCTGAATTTAGTTCATTCCCTTCAGGCGTTTTCCATGTAATAAAAATTGTTTCTTTTCTCCTTTTTTTTTTTTTCCCCCTCTTTCTTTCTCTCTTGCCATTTTGAGGAAAATGAAAACTCAAACGAGAGAATGAAATCAGTTGTTAGATTAAAATTTTCTATACTCTTGGTGTTACAAGAAAAACATACCGAAGGCTCACTCTGGGTATCTTGCCTGGAAATCTGCATTATCAGTGTGACTAAAGCTGCTGATACAGATGAGGCATTTTAAGTTGCAGTAGCCAGTGATAAAAAAACCAACAAAAACAACAGAGAAAAATAGAACTTTGAGACCTTAATACTTCTCTTCAGCAATTTAAAGGGAGAAAGTGATGAGCTGGTCTGAAGATTTTCCTTCTCCACTACTTTTGCTGCTTCCACAACCCCGCAGGGGAGAGGACAACAGTCTTTGAGCTGTAATAGGTGTAAAACTAGGCAAATTCAACAAAGTTTTAGTGAGTGAGTGAGAATGGAGAGCAGCGTTCACAACATTTTACTTGGCAATCTCTTTATAGGTACTCAGACGTGAAGACTGGGAGTGTGATACACAGAGACAGATTGCTCTGTGCTGGAGAATGGGGGATTTAAGGTACCATGAATAACACTACTTTTATTGGGCTAAGAAACGTAGAGTGCAAACCACGGTCTTTGGCACAAAAAGAGGAAGAAAAAGCTCTTCAGCACCAAAGTTTTTATGTTAATCCAATAAAAGCTGTTGCAATATCTATCATTGCTAGCTCTTTAAAAGCCACTAAGGATGAAGGCCACAACCTACACATATCTTGAGAGTAGATATATCATTTCTTTTCCCCCAGAAGTTAACTGATAAATTGCACGTCTCTGTGTGTATATGTACGTATGGGTGTGTATATGTTTTCCTGTGACTGTGAGACAAGTAGATAGCGAGGGAATGTAAAAGCTCATTATTGTTTATTGTCAAGTGTGGCAAAGGAACAGAAATTAAAGAGGCTGGAGGGGAAGCGAGCAGCTGTAGCTGTACTGACACCAATAACTTTCCACGAGGGTGAGTCAAAGCGTCAGGATGTCAGACCCTCGTTCCTGCCCTTTTGAACTTACTTCTATAGATCACGACAAAATAGAGAAGTGAAAGAAAAATACTCCTCTCCCCAGCAGGGCAGGGAGGAAACCAGCCGCTCATGCAAATATTTCAAGTGAGAAGTTGAACACACACCCTGCTCACATCCGTAGGGACAGCCTGCGTTAAGCAACACCAACATGGTTCGGAGGCGGAAATATGTATAAAGTAATAAGTACATGGGAGAGAAGTGGAGCTTCCTTGTGTCTGCTCATGTGAAGAGTAAAATAGTAATTTTTGGCACGATGGGGCCTCTCGAATGTGCTGAGTGCGGCAGTACAGCCCCCAGCATGTGCGATTCGAGGGAGGAAGGATCTCCGTGGAGCTGCCTGGCTGGGCTGGGGCTCAGCTGTCCCCAGGCACCAGCAGCAGCTCGCCGGGTCGTGCTCTCGCTTCGGGCACATGGCTGGTGGCTCTGCCTGCAAGAAGCAACAAACTGCATCCCCCATCCCATCTCTGCTGCTGCTAGTTGTGGGGCAGTTCATGCTGTGCTGGCACGAGTTGCCCTGTGGGACCTCTGCAAGGAGATATTTATGCTCAGAGTGTCTTGTCCCTGAGAGCTGGCCCTGAATTCCACTCTGAGGCTGAGCAGGGACACGACATGGCCACAGACCTGCTGCTGGGGCTGCTCACCCTGCTTTCAAACTGGTCGTGGGGCTTTCCACCGGGCCCTGCGTTGCAGGTGTTGCACGCAGAGTGGCCACTGCACGCCTCGCTAACTCTTCAATTTTTTTTTTATGTCTGTCTGCTACTCAAATGGCAATGGTTGAGGTCCTACTAGGCTCAGGAGACTCTGCACATTGATGTCATGTGGCATTGCATGGTCTAGGGTTTGTTTTTTAAGAGCAAAATGAGAAGTGAGAGGCAGCTGGCATGCTTACAGACCTTTTGTGAAAAGGTGGCCCTCAACTTGCTCTCTTGGACAAAGAGATAAAGTAATTTGCAAAACCTGAATTCCTCACCGAGGTAGCACAGACTGCCTTTTCATTCATCTTAAGAAATGACGATAGCAAAGGATGCTCAAACTTGGATGATACTCAAGTGTATTTTGCTCTCTTAGATTAAAACAAGCCACCACCTCTGAAGTCAGAAGACTTCTGCTGATGTCAAGAGGTGCTGCTTCTCACCTGCCAGCTATCTCTGCTGGAGGTCCTGCTGCAGTACCTCAAGGTCCCAGCTGAGACACATGTCCCACTGCCGCAGGAACTGTGCACACCCCATTGAAGAAAAACACTTGCTGTCTCACAGAGATTCATATTTAAATAGACAATGGTCAGAAAAAAAAGAAAGCAAAGTGACTCAGAGTTGCTAGGCTGCCTGGTGGAAGCGGTGGGATTTGACCTCTTCTGCTGGACCGGTGGCCTCAAGATGAAGACGTGCTGCTTTGTCCTGAGTGCGTGGCCTGTGTGGGCTTCCTGCGAGCATTAGCAACAGCAAAGAATTGCTTTTTATGTATATATGCGTGGTCAGTGTTGTTAATGTTACAATGAATTGCAATTGATTCGGAAGTTCAACCGCATTGCACTGACATGGGTTGAAAAGCTGGAAACAGCTGTATTGCCAGAAAACACCTGTGTTTCCAGACAGCATCACCGCAGCTAGTTCACCTAAGCCAAGGAGATATTTTACGTGAGTGGATGTGTTATTTAAAAACGTGGAGTTCTCTTGTTTTACACGAAGAGGCAGATTTTCAAACAGGAAAACGGGGACGTAATATCCACTGAAAGTGCCTGAAAGTGAAGAGTGTCATTAGTAGCTCTGCAAAAGTTGCCCTGTCTGCACTCCTCTTGCAGTGCTTTGGTGACAATTTGTGAGCAACACTTCAAGGCTGATTTTAGTAAGTCTGGTTCTGCCTGTGCTTTCCAGCCCTTATTACCCACCTCTCAGTTGTCCCTAATTTGCTGTTATTTCAAAAACCAGTATGTCCCAAGAAAAAATCCTTCTCAGTTCTGTAGGTTAGCCACAAGTCTGATCATCTGCATCTTTCTTTTCAGTGTCTCCAATGGTATTTAAATAGTTTGGTGACTTGTAAAACAGTGAGGGGTTGTTGTTCTTTCAGGCACTTTAAATTTTGATCCGTGCTATCTACTGACATTGGGATTTATTCTTGACTGTAGATGGTTAAAAGCGAAGACCTGGTCTTCCCCAATAGTAAATATTGCATAGCCGTAATGACCTTCAGTGTTGGCAGCATAGAGTGTTTTCTACACTATTTTGTTTTATATTCAATATGTCTTTCTTTTCTAGCAGCAGTTGGGGAGTTTGGATCCTAAGCTTCGCCTTCAATATGTTTTAACACCACTAGGCTACATAACCTAGTAAAAGGCAGTGAGCATGTTCATCTATTTACTTTATTATAGAAAACCCCAACCCTTCACAATCCTGATGACTGCCCAGATCTTTTGGGAAGATCCCTGCTCACGCTGCTCTCAAACTGCAGGTATACGTATTTTGGGTGGTACTCTGTGACACAGGTCAGTGGTCACTCAAACCCTCTGCCACTTCTGGGGACCCTGGAAAACAAATTAAACCACAACATTCAAATGCTGAGAGGTAGAAATGTCTTTCCTGAAGGAAATATTCAAATGAGGTGCACAAACACCCTGAAAACTGGAATGGGACAGGAGCCAGGGAGCAGCAGCCTGTCCCCTTGCAAGAGGAAGCAGCAAATAATGAGTTGCCTATAGAAGAGATAAAAGGAAAGCTGACCTCTGCGATAAGCATGGAGGTGGTGGGAACGATGAAGCAAGGAGGCAATTATCACAACTCTCCGGGATGAAGTGGGTACAAGAGCTAGCGTAGCTGAACAGTGAATTTCAGCTGGAAAAAAAATGGATCACACACAGCTGCAGAGGTTAGTGCTGGAGACTGTATCAGAAAGAAGAAAAATGGATATTGCCTGCAGAGGGACTCGGCACTTTATTGGGCTTCCAGGAGAAGTCGGCTCCAGTGCATGCAGGAATTTCTGAGAAGATGATTTTCCAGCTACTTTAGATTCACTGCAAACAGGTTTCAAGTGATAAAATTCTTTGGGGGATATGGGTTATAATGAATGATCCTTTTTAGAAGAGGAAACAAATAGTGGGATGTTGCAATGTTTTAGCAGTGAGAAAGCCATTGTTTCCAGATTTGTATTAATGATACAGAGTAGGAGGAGAATGGTGAGATGACAGCGTTTGTAAATGAGGGAAGTGATCAAAGATCAACGGCAGTCCCAGGAGGTAGGGTGAGAGCAGTTGGAAAATACTAAAATTTCAGCTCCGATTCTCATATCCCTTAGGATATTTTATAAATGTATTTTTTCCTGAAGAGTTTTCTGGGCACCTCGGCTCAAGGCAGCGCGTTAAGCTTGTCATACCTCTGTTATTTGGCCAGCAGTTAAATCCAGCTTCAGCTGCTAATACTGATGAGCCTGGGGTCAGGAGAGACTGCAATACTCGAGCCCTGTGAGTGACGGCCGGCTGACGTTATTTCAAGACTCCTGTCATGAGCGCAGCTCTCGCCGTGCGGACGATTCTGGGTATTACTCACAACTTGTAAGAACAAAGTGAAGAACAGTATTTGAACGGCATTTTCTAAATGCAGCCACATGAACAATACTTTGAAAAAAAAAAATCCTTGTCAAGAGGCATTTATATGCGGCACTGGGAAAAAAAAAAAAAGTCTGCTCTGGAGATCTAGATCTGTAGGCAAAAAGATGCAAAGTAGGAAATCCCAAAACACAAAAAGAATTATGTTGCTCAACTAACATTATATTTCTTGCATGATAATAATTATAAGCAGACGCACCACTTGATGGTTTACAGATTTATTTCTCTTCTTTACTTAGTTCAGCTAAAATTTGTGAAGTATTTCCCTTCATTTGGGGAATAACTGGCTTGTTCTTATGACATCCCCAGGCTTACAATCCAAAGCTGAGTGCAGTTTTTCGGGGAAAGCTGGATATCTATGAAATAAGATCTTTCTCATTGCATCTTACTGGGTTTGGTACAAAAATTCCTGTTCAGGTGTAATCACCGGGACTATGCAGAAAATTACACCAGAGGAATGGAGGGGTTGTTTGCACTCTTTACATTCGCTGCAACAACAATCTCTTTACACAATGTCTGTAGGGACATCAAAACCAAAAGTTCTGGAGAAACAGAAGTTCTAAAGAATTGCACATCAGGGAGAAGGTTTTCCATTTCTTTGGAAGTCACCTGCCAGCCAGGCTCCCTGCACTTGCTTTTCTTCACCACCACTGCTGGCCCAAATTGTCTCATGTTCTGTGTTTGAAGATCCTTTCAGCTGTCGACATGTTCTTTGTGCGACTTGTTATGTGAGGCTGTTCGATGCGGTGTGATACCCTGGCAGAGCTTCGGCCCTGCTGCAGCGTGACTTTGCTGCTGGGCTCCTCCTCAAGCAAAGCCCTCGCATCTCCTTCAGCCCCTGGCACCCACGATGCCTTCCTTTAGTTGGTGTGCCCCCAAATCTCCCTCCTCTCAGTCAGCCTTCTTGGGTCTTCTTGGCGTGAACGCCGACCTGGAGCAGGACTCTTCTGTACTGTGGAGTGAGCAAACTGTCTCATCTCTGAAGGTCAAGGTAGATGTCCCACTTCTCAGGCTTTTCAAGAGACAGAAAATACCTGTCTGCACATACAAACTGAGGCACTTTCTGGCCAAAATTGCCGTCCTTGTCAGACATCATTTCAAGTGTTATTCTTGGCAACAATGACTCATTCAGCTCAACCTATTCTCCCCAGTGATAATACACTTTGGTTTCCCATCTTTATCACAATGGGCAGCTTTCTGCTTAAAACCTGCTTTTGTTTTCACTGTTTCACATTTGTGTTGGGCATTTTTTGGTCAGGAAATTGTGTCTTCCCTGTGGACCATGTCCTTCATACCACCAGCTTGGTCTGTGTCTCACTGCCTGGTTTTCCCAAGGAGCTGGTCCCAAGCAGAAATGGGACGTCACCTCTTGCGTGTTCTGACAATTTGCAAGAAATTTTTATTGGAAAGCAGATACTGAAATACTAAATGTGTACACAGAGTTAGAAGAGAACGTATTAGTAGCCTAATCCTTTTTATGATTTTCTATAGAGATCTTAAGTGTAAATATTTTTATCGTTGAACAAGTGCTACCTTAAATCCTTCAATCACTCCATATAGGCTGCAACTCACTCAACAACAAAGCTTAGGCCTGTTTCCAACCTCTCCTCAATAGACAATACAGAGTTGCTCCTTCATATTCACAGTTTTCTCTCAGGCTGCTGCTTTTGACCCTTCTTGGCCAGGTCCTTTTTCTGCAGCAGGACAACTTGTAAGCTACCACTGCCTCACTTTGATTATTTGACCCAAATAATTTAGTTTTTGCCTGTAATCAGGTGCAAACCTAACCTCTAGTAAAGCATTGAGAGCTTTTATGTATGGATGACATACCTTGCCCCATCATGGGTGATTGGGGCCAAGCTCTCATGGACATCTTGTCCAGTACTGTCGGTAGAGTTACACCAGGGAAAGGTTTGGCACGTGGTGTGAAAATTAAACCTCGACCCAGCCATGAGCAAATTAGAGAGAGGAAGCTGTTTAAAATGCCTGATGGTGAAGTTAGATGAAGCCATTTCAACATTCACTGAAATACTTAATACTGGCTACTATGAATGTGTTTTCTTCTCAGTTAGAAGCAGTGGGATTACCCAGCTCGGAGATCTCTAGGTGGACTCTCCACCCTTAGGTCCCCTCTGAGGACTGGGAGAAAAGATGATCCTTCACATAAGCCATCGTCCCCATGGCCTTACGCCTCTGCCCTTGAACACAGAAGGAAAATGAACCAGATACAGTTGGCTGGTGATTTGGTTTTCAGCCCAGCAGTTCTGACCAGAGGACGTTTGACTCTCCATGACCAGAAGGCAGTTAGCTGCCAGCTAAGTATTTGTGTGAAGACTCACATAACATCTGGCTGACAAACCACATTATGTGTCTGTCCCCGTGCCCCAGGAGTAAGCATCGCAGTTCTTTGCCTCGATACGCTGCATTACATATAGCCAAAGCTGGGAACTTCTTGTGCCGTTGTTGTACTCGGAGCTAGCATCCCAGACAGAGCTGATGTCAGGGACCTATCTTGAGGTGGGTAAGGGGCTCAATCTCAACTGCTGCTGCTCGAGTGACTTGCAGATAGCACAGTCCCTAAAAAATAGGCGCAGCAGTGGGCAAATCCGAGCCAAAAAATTGGCAGCTCAGCAGCTGCTGGAAGTGGCAACTCCTTCGCAAGTTCTGGTCTTCTCTGGTGGCGCCCAAGCTGCTTTCCTGACTTTTGGCCACGGCTTTTC
Organism: Apaloderma vittatum; assembly: GCF_000703405.1. Taxonomy (NCBI): domain Eukaryota; kingdom Metazoa; phylum Chordata; class Aves; order Trogoniformes; family Trogonidae; genus Apaloderma; species Apaloderma vittatum. The sequence goes on from NW_009712254.1 coordinate 33,124, forward strand.
GTTAATTAGGTCATACATATCTATTGTATATGAAGTGCTACCCGATCCAGTAGGTTCATGCCGGTGTGTCTTTTCACTTCCTAAGTCTCGAATTTTTCTTTGCTCTCCAGGTTATGCCGAGAAGGAAGGAGGGAGTGAGAGAGGGGAGATTAACCTTTCGCTGGCCATGATTCGTTCCCTCTTATCACGGAGGATTCGGCAACCCAGCCCCCTCCCATCCAGCCTATCTGTCTGAATTGCTGAAAGCATAATGCTCCCACATGAGAGATAAGTAAGTGAGCTCTCTTTCTTTTCCATAGGGATGAACTATAGTGTATGCAGATTATTAGGAGAAGAAAATAATATCAGAGAAAGGTGGCTTTCTTAAAAGGCATCAGTAGCATTAGTGTCATGTGTGAAGCACCCATTTGTGACAACTGTACAGACCTTTCAAGGGAAAATTGTGCCGTGCTACCTTTTAAAGTATGAAATGCTAATTTTGGATTTACAGTTTTTGAACTGGAGGGCTGCATTTTGCATGGAATTTTGTTTAATTTCCCAGTGAAAAAAGGCATTTGAAACACAACTGCCTACAGCCAACTGTCAACAAAAATCAACTGTAATAACACGCAGCCTGTCACTGATTTATGTGGTGATGTGGTAATCTTCTCAATTTAGCTGGATATTTCTTCTTCGTACCAAATAGCTGAAAGTCTTGCTAGACATTTATGAATATCGGGAGGTACTATTAGGATGATAATGGGACAAGATTAAAGGGGTGTTCGCTGGTTCAAAGTGCCAGTTAAAGAGACAGGGAATTGAGAGGTGTAGATATATATGGCCCATCGGTATGAGTGAACTTTATATTTTCAGAGTTGCTGAAGATTTGGGAGACAGCATATTGAGATCCATCTGCCAGTAGAGCATCTTTCTAAAGGGAGACTGGGGGGAGAAGCTATATGCATTTTTTTCCCTCAAAAAAAATCTGCTTTTGTTTGGCGGGGAGAGGGGAGTGAAAATCTTAGGTATCAAAGATGGAGAAAATGAGCACGGGTGATGTTACAGTGAACAGGGTGCTTGGACGTTTCACCTTTTTCTCCAAAAGTGTGAACCTTAGACATGGTCACTTCGCACCAGGCTGCGTCTTGGCAAGAATGGGCGAATAAGATATTACACTCTGTGCATGTTGCAGCTAAGAAAAGTAATTGGCCTCTCGTAAAGAGCTAGAACTAATGCAGACAAAACGATACCGCAAGACTTGAGCTGCAAATAAAGAGACAAGTTTGTGTTTCACAAAATGTATAATTTACCAGGCATTTCATTATGCTGTATAAAAAAGCAAAAATGATAATTGAAAATAAATGCGGCTGCCTAGCTACAGTATATGCTGCCAGCGTTACTGGAAATAGAAGTGCTTTCTTGCTGAAGATAGTTAAAATTTTGATACGACTTCTGTCTGCAGATTTGTGTAATGTATCTTGTTAAATTTGTTTCAGTTTGGGTATTTGTTACAGAGGAGCAGGCAAAATGTGAGGATCTGTCTGTGTATTTTTATATGTAGGGGTTTATGCAATTACATTAATTATTAACAGCGTGCTCTGCAGATGCACGCATCTGCGGTGTCTGGGTGAGGATACCCGTTGCTGAGTTTATTTCAGAGTGGTCAAAGTACACCCGTTACCTTCAAGGTTGCCAGAGCTGTTCCCTTGAAAACTCCAGTCTTCTAGGGAGCACAGGGACAAATATAAATATACCAAAGTAGTCTCGAGTTATTTTCCCCTGAGGCAAAGGGAACTCTGAGTTGCCATTTTTCTCAGGCAATGTACAAAGATGGGGCTACTTGGGGATGTTGGGAGTTACTGGAGAAGGAGAGAATGGGTCCATGAATTGTCATTGCTTCTGCTTTGAAAGCTTCATCCTCTGGCAATAAGAACTTGACACAGACACGGTGTCCATCTGTGTCCTGACCTACCTGCAGCAGTCCTGGTGCTTTCAATACCCAGAATGGGAAAAATCTCTCCAGAGAGTTTTCTGGGGAAAAAAACTCCACCTCTCCTGGATTGAGATTTTTCCTCCAAACCTTTCAATTTCTCAAAAGAGATTGCTGCAAGTGGCTCTAGGTTCATTTATTTGGGGCATCCGCTCACCCAACAAAAGGCCGTGCAGGATAGCCAAGTCATAAGTGAAGTTAGCGAGTTTTCATTAGCTCTGGAATTAAGCTGAAAAAGGAGAGTCCTTCCCCTGACAGAAAGAGGCTTGACACCACTAAGTTGGCTCTAGAAACCGGAGAATTACGGTCAGAGAAACAGCAAACCAAAATGAGTTGCTTACTGGGACTGCCATGCTACAGATCCCCCACTAGGATGGATGGGATGGGAAGACTGGACCAGACAGTGGGAAGTGAACTGATCAGAAGGAGAGTTATACTGTCGTGTGTGTGTTTAGATTCACTGTTTATCTATTTTTTCTTTCCATTTGGACTTGTTTATGTGCAAACTCAGCTGGGTTGCATTGTTCAGTCAGTCACCGTTATGTTTGGATGGGTCAGGCCCTATGAATTCCCTTGGCCTTGAAGCAAAAAGCTCATTATGAATAATGAAAGAAAAGGAAAATAATGCCCAAGACAGAATGACTTCAAAATTACTAATATCTATTCTTTCCCTCATCATTTTCCTCCAGACTTTTCCCTTTTCAAAATAGCTTGCCAATAGCAGTTGAACTTTCAGGAGTCAGTACTTTGATGGAACTGGTGCTCTGAAGCCAAAGGGAAAAACAATTATTATTATTGTTGTTATTATTGTTATTATTTTGTGAAATAAAGGTTCATTTTGATAAGTTTAAAGCCCTAGATGAATACAGAAAAGACTCAGTTCTGCCCTCAACCATATCTAGTTTGCTTGAGTTGGCCACTTGAAACATAGCCAGAGAGATACTGAAATTCTTGAGACCATCGAGGTGTAAACACCACCATCAGGTTCCCATCCAATAAGAGCTTCCAGAAAAAGCAGGTCCTGTGCAGAGCATCGTGGAGGGGATTTGCAATTATGAAGGAACAGGATATATCAGGGATGCAATTGACTGCCACTAAGTAGCTCAGCAACTCTCAGGGGCTTCCACTCAGGTTCCCAACGCCCCATCTCAGGCAGGAGATTTTCTTTCTTCAAAGGCTTTTATTAAAATCCAGTTCAGGTAAATGCTGACAATAAGCAAGCAAACCTGTTGAGCTCCAAGTCCACAACTTGCCAGGCGACAGGACGCTTCTCCGTGACATTTAAGAGAGCTAACAGCCGAAGAAAATATTGCATGTTTTACCCTTTCTACTTAAAATAGCAAAAAACCCTGCTGTTCTTGCAATTGCCTTCAGGTTCATGTTCAGCAGACCGTCCCAACCTCCCACACCCAAGGCCTTAAGGCTCTCAGCTGCCCCTTGTTCAAGGAGACCCTTTTCCCTGGGCCCTCCTCCAATTCCCCGGCCAGGAGTTTAACATGACCGGAAGCTGCTCTGGCTACCCTGGAGGCAGCTCCATGCCAGGATTTAGGGTATGCTGAGTCAGGGCTTGGGGAACCCAGCTGGGCAGGGATGTGGAGCAGTTTGGGCCAGGCAGCTGTTAACTTGTTTATCCCAGGTACCTTCAAGCTCTGGTCGCCATGTTTTGAGCGTCAGTTTTCTCCTGGTGTGTCCAGCTCTGCTCCATCCTGCTTCACCTTCCCTCAGAACATTTCCAGTGATATTGGCCTCTTTGTCTTGGGCAACCTCAGAATTTAGGTAAGTCTTTCTGTTCTTTCTTAAAGCTTTGTAATGTGGCAGTGCTTCGAGATTTGGGTTTTTGTTTGAGAAGGTTTGGTGGTTGTAGGACCTGAAGTTGTTCCTTTCTGTGGCAGTTGCAAGGTGGAGTAGTTGCTTGATGTGAAAGATGACAATTTTGTCTTGGTGTGATGAGAACCTAATTATTTTTTTATTTTTTAATTCCTCTATTTGTCTATATTTACACCCCACTCCATGATTGTGCTTTGTTGGTACATTTAACCTTTAGACACCTGTATGCGTACGTTGCTCTTCTTGTGAACCTTTACCTAGCTGATAGTCTTTAGATAGCAGCAAGATTTTTGTGAGCATTGGTACTTCTTAAGAAAGTCAGACTTCTTTGATTTTCTGTCCAAATAGTGGATGATGATTTTGTTTGTAATAGTCAGATGTGCCAGTTCTGTGAGCGTTATGGCTTTTGCAGTACATGAAGTTGAAATTGTTGTGTTTTTTAGTCAAGCAAAACTACTATTGAGTGTGTGGTTTTAATCCTGGTTAAAGCAGGGTCTCACCAAGTTTCCGCTTTTTTCTTTTCCTGGTGTATTTGGTCTTGGAGGAGGGTTGGAAGAACAAAAGGTACCACTTTTGTTCCATAGCTGCAGTTTCAGAGAAACCCCACAGCCTTAACAGGAGCTTCAGGCATTCCACGTGAACCCTGTTGAAGCACTTAGGGGTAAGGGATGGCCACAAAGTGCTGAGGAGCTACCATGACCTTCTGTGCTTTTCAAATCGGGCTCTGACTTACTGCAGAGGTGCAAGGAGGCCTGTTAATGTGTGCCAGGGGATAAAGCTGCTTTTCTTGCCCACTGAGAGTGTGACAACTTCAGCTCAGCTGTCTGAACCTGTGTTAGGTGCCCAGTTTGGGGACTTGAGCAGCTTGGGGGAGAAAAGCTTCTATGGCAAACCGCCCCCTCCCCACAGAAAACCTCCTGATTTCGGGGTTTTCACTTGCAGTGTGTAGCAGTCTGGTTTTTAAGACATAAAAACACACATGTGTATTACCTGCAGATATAATTGAATGTGTGTACAAATCCACAATAGGTACACCTGTGCTGCCTCCCTGCTGTGCATAAATATTCCCTGCATGCCTGTGTGTTCTCTACAAGCTACACTACACATTAATAAGACAATCTCTATATTGCATTAGGACATATTGTATGCAGACAATGCTCCAGGTACTGATTTTTCTTTCTTTTTTTTTTTTTTGTAAATCCTGAAATATGGCTGATATGGTCCACTGCAAAATGAACCTATATTGGAAATGGCAAAATTGTAATGTAAAATATACTGAGGTCAGCGGGGTGTGATGTTTTTTGCATACATTTTTTCTCCCTTGACCCATGCCATTCTCCTGCATATGGGGGGGAAAAAGCTTCATCTCACACAGAAATGTGATGTCCTTTACTGCCAGAGGCTGTTGCTGTTTTAAATGAGGAAAAAGCACAATGCATGAAGAAGGAAAATTAAAGCATATTCATTTTGGAAATTAGATATGGTGTCAGGAGACTCTCTGGAAATAGCAGGGTTTGAATGGAGCACCAGACTAGAAGACAGTTCACTGAACTTTTGACCACTATTTATACTATGGGAGCTTTGGAAATGGGAAGACAGCAAAGTATTTTATAGCTGCTTAATAGTGGATTGGGGTTTTTACTAGACATTTATCTTCCCTCCGAGTGTATATAAGATAAGTAAACATTATGTAGTGTAATTGGGTTATGTTGGATGTGCTTTAATTTAGGGTCGGTTGATTTTTTTTTTTCCCCTTGTTTGTGGTACATCTCATCTTGAGCAGTAAAGCCTCTGCAAGTGGGTGCAGTTGCCAACTGAATGCCTGATCTAACATGGAACTGGAGTCACTCCTTGGATGTAAGGGACACTTTTGCTGGTTGTCATAGAGGGCAAAAATTTAGGTATAAAGCAGGGATGGCTGTAGCCCTGGACTGTTTGGGAAGCTCAAGTAACTTCTAGCTCCAGGCCTGACTTAATCTCTCTCTCATTTCTGTGTAGTGAAACTAATTTCAATCTCATATAATGGCTTCAGTCCCTCTTTAGCATTCCAGGTACACTGAGCGATGTACCCTTCCAGGGTTGGCAGCTATCTCATTACAGTTGTAACAATGCATCACCAGGCAGACATGCACGAGTGAAACACTGTTTGCAAAACCAAAAATGTGTTTGGGGTATTTTTAGGTCCTATTAAGCTGGGCTGTTGTTCATGGAAATAATGTGGAAAGATCAGAATTTTGGTGTAATCTCAGAAAAAGTGGCCTTGGAGTAGTTTTAATTCTTAGGGGAGATTTTTCCCTTCTCTGTTTTCTTTCCATTTACATAAATTTAACTTGAGTTGGCATGGGCAAAGTTGCACCATGGCGCTGGGTGTCAGCGGGGGCAGCTGCCTGAGAGGGAGGTGCTCTGGAGAAGGAGCTGCGACCATCAAACAAGCCATCTCCTGGAGCTGAAGGCTCAAATGGAATTGGCTGTACTGTGATAGCTGCGCTTGCTGCTATTTTTCCTTTTATAATTTTTGGTCTGTATTCTCTTGGAGATGCTTATAAAATGGATCTGTTATCACTTAAAAGTGTGAAGCACTACTTTTCCTAATATCACATTAAGAAAAAAAGTTTAAACTACCGGACATCCGTTGTGTAGTCCCTTTGTCTTCTGTCGCTTAGCCTTCCCTATAATATAACCTATGTGGGAAGGAAAAAAAAAAAAAAGATTCTCCTTCTGCCATGGGAGATGCTTTTCTTCCTTGGACCAGAAGCTCCTCTCCTATCACTAGCCAGTAACAACCCTTCTGTTCATCCTTATGTCAAAGCCACACTACTGAGCTAATAGAGATCGCTGACAATTAGAGATGAGCTGAAATGATTTGGCAAACTCTGGGTGCTTGTGAACCTGAGGGTGTGCTCGGATCCCTTCGAGCCTGTCGGGTCCATCGCCAGCCGCGTGCTTACCATGTCCCCCGTCCTAATGGGGACAGTAGTTGGGACGCTGAGTCCAGCTGGGCCTGGAGGTGAGAGGAGAGGGGGGCGTCTATCAAGATGAGTGTCTTCCCTGCTTCCCTTCCTGGCTTCTCTTTGTTGCTTCTTCTTGCCAAGATGTCCCAGGCGCTGTCAAGTTTCTTCTCCCTGCACAAGCTGGATGTGACAAGGGTGGCTTTCTGTCTTCTGCTTGTGAGCAGCTAGATGGCCATATCTGATGGGATGGTGTCACTTGGACAGGCAAGATGGACAATGCATAAGATAGTGTTTTAAAAGAAATACAAATTCCCTATCAGCAAACACCTCATCAGGTTGATTTTATTTGTTAATTTTATTTCCTCCTTTTTGTAATGATTGTGGTTTAAAATATTTTTTTTTCTCTAGACTTATGAAGTATTTCTATCTCCTGCTTCACAGCTGTCCCAGACAATATCATGAAATATCCTGAGATCCTATATATGCCAAAACTCTATAGGGCGAGTGGCAGTTTTGCATTTCTTGTATATTATTTATTCATTTGAGACTGCTTCAAGATAGCCACCTGAAACAACATCCTGAGTAACCATCATTGGAAAAGCAAACTATCTTAATATACCCTCAAAAAATGTTGCAAAAATTAAAAGTGTGTAGTGAGAAAATAATTGGCTGATGGCTAAGCTATGGCCAGCAGCTTATCATGAGTAGCATGAATTGCACCTTGAAAGCCTGAGTTTACCTTTATAAGCTTATTGCAGACCTGCACCAGGCAAGGAAGTTTTCGTTAAGTCCTGACTGTCTATTTGTGGTAGTGTGGAGAGTAGCTGGTTCCCCAGCCTCATTAGGGAGCTCTGCTGCCAGAAAATTGCTTAGGGAATTTTTGTAAATCATTTGAATCCTGTGAAACTGAAATGAAGGGGTGTATTTTCATTATTTTTCTTTTCTTTTTTTTTTCTTTTCTTTTTTTTTTTTTCTTTTAAGGCTCCAGGGTCTCTTTCTTTTTCATTGCGGTGTGGAAATCTGTACTTCAGTATTCCTGTCTGCCAGTGTGTTTGATATTTGTAGAAGGCTTTGGAAGTAGCCTTAAGTCCAGTAAAACTTTTAACCTGAACCATATGTGAACTCTTGTCTATTAAATAGTAGTGGTGAAGAGCAACAGATGGCCAAAACCTAGAAATTAGCAAATTTCAATTTGCATCTTGTGGGTGTATGAAATATATCTGTCTAGCCTCTAGAAATGCAGAGAGGGACCATGCTGACAGTTAGATCTTTATCCTACATGACTGCACATGCTTGGCTGTAGAAAAAGATACAAAACCAGACCAGAGCGAAGGTGCAGAGGTAATCAAACAGAAGAACAAATGACTTGGCCCCATCTTTTGCATCATAGACCATGTGAGCTTGCTAGACACAAATTCTTTGTGCATGCAAAGAGATAACAGATCCACATTAATTTTAGAGCCAATTGCCATTCTTATTAATAGAAATGTAATGTTGTGCCAATGCCAAGTCCTGCCAGCCTTTCCTTTTTATCTTTTTTTTCAAAGGTTTGATCGTAGTTTCCCCCCACTCCTATTTATTGAAGGGCTGCTTGTTAAGCCAGGGGACAGCAGTGGCACCTTATCGTGGCTGAGGTGATGATGCCTTGTCAGCAAACTGTAAATATCACTTGGAAGTTTTTCTGAGGCTGAAAATAGTTTCTGTGGTATAATGCTAATTTAATGTAGTTTCAGGGATTGAGAAGAATTGAGTGAATGACAGTAGATCTGTGGATAATTTGCAAATGGAAGCAGTGATAGAATTTTTCAGATAATGTGCTCCCTATTAATAGTTTGCTCTACTCTATATAGGTGCTGAGTGGTCTTGGTTCTGTTTGTTTTTTGAGGCAAAGTTGGATTCTTTTTATTGTTTTTTACTGTTTTTTTTAAAAAAAATATCCTTTATTTCTTTTCCAAGGGCCATTGTTTACTTTTGAAGTGGATGAAAGATGAATTCAGATTACTTTGTGACATTACAATGAAATTGTCAATAGAAATCAATGGCTTGTCACACGATGAGTTAGGGTCTATAAGGCAGCCTAGCCGTGCCCTTATATCTTCAGCTGCCTTCATTGTGCTACCTTCCTCGGGAGCCAAGCAACTGTACAGTTATAGAAAGGTGTTGTCATTGTTAAGGGGATTATAATGGAGTTTAATAAACCTGGAAGCTGAGGCATGGAACCCTAATCTCAGTGCCAGCTTTGTAAAACGGCATATTGTCTGTAGAGCCTGGTATTTGTATCTGCATTTATTGACCCTAGAGAGGTAATATCACCAGAAGTGATAGAGGTCAGAGAGCTCACCTTCAGCTGCTACGGATAGCCAGCGAGCAGAGCAGGTTTGCATGCTTGGTATTGAAATACCTCGGTGTCAATTCTGTCCTCCCAAAGACCTCAGCTTACTTGGCCATGGTTGCTTTTTCATATTCTCACGGGAACAGCAGCAGAATTATTTAGCCTTGGGAAACATCAATGCTGGACACATGGTGTCACCACTCAGGGAGGCATTGGTGTCACACGGGTGGGGGTTTGTCAGCTGAGCAAACTGCATGCTGATGGGCTGCTGAGTGTTCCTGGGACACTCCTTCCTGATGGAGCAAGGATGGAGCTGAAGTTCTTGCCTCTTACACCACACTGGCCACTTGTGCCCCGCTGGCTCAGGGCAGCTCGGAGCTGGTTGTCCTCTACTCCAGCCACGCCACCGCAGCTGGGAGGACGTGGGTGCTTCAGCCACCAAACATCCTGGCCTGGTCTGGCCACGAGAGTATTTCCTCTCACCCAGAGGGATGGTGCAGCCTGCTTGCTCCCTCGTACCACCCTTAAATTCAACCAGATTGTAAATTATATAATCTGGCTTCAGACCCTTTCCGGAACAGAAGTGCGCTCAGTTTAAACTAATTCAGTCCCAGAAAGATATGGCCCTAAACAGAAATTATTATTATTTTTTTTAAATAATTATTAAAAAAAAGAAACTCCCAAAGAACGTGATTTATAACAAGATACGGGAACAATTTATTCTCTCTCTCCATGGATTAGAGAGGTGGTACTTGGAGCAGCTTGTTAAACAAAAGTGCTTGGCCCCCGGCCTTGCACTGCTGTTTAATGATCCACTCCTCATGTGCCACCTCTCTAATCCATAGAGAGATAGGTACAAATTGTATCTATAATGTTATATTACTTAACAGTATAATGTATTATAAATCATAGAATTGCATCCCTGCCTTGTAATTGGTGAGATGTGTTGCGTGAGAAATCCCCTAATTCAATATAAAGTGGTTGCTCTTATGCATAACTACCTCTCTGGATCAAACCAATTCAGCCCAGAAGTGGTGAGGGGAAAGTTAAAGCTTTTTTAATTTAAAAAAAAAAGCAAAAATATGACTTGGCACGACTTTATGGGCCCTTCACTGGCTTTATAGGTTCCTGCCCTCAGATGGCTGTTTAATAATCCCCTGCTTGCAGGGAGCTTCTCTTTGCAGCAGGAACTGGGCTGGAGCATCTCCTCCCTCTTACTGGAGGATGCCTTGCGTGTGAGGTCCAAAGTAAGACCTGTGGTTTATTTTGTCCTCCTTAAAGCCAATGTCTTGTCCCTGAATAGTGACAAGAAACAACCACGGCTTCAAGAGAGACTCGAAATGACCAAAAATAGTTTTATTATGTAATATTTTATCAGTAAAAGAAATATTTTTCCCAATCCCAATAGTAATCCGCTAATGTCTTAAAGGAGGGTGACTGATGGGCTCTGTGATTTATTCCGTAAAGTTGTAACTACAGATGTGTCTCCCCCCCAATAAATAACTAACCTTTCTTTAATAAATAATAAATCAACCCTGAAGCTATTCTAGACAAACTATGCTTAATTAAAGCCTTTGACACTAAAACAAGTTACCTCTCTTTTCAATTAGAAAATGCACTTGTGACAGGAAAAAAAAGTTTACGAGTAAGAGTTTGTCTGAACTACTGACAGAAACGGGACTTAATGAAGGCAAAGAAAATAGCCTTGTTTTGGTTTTTAACAAAGCTCAGGGTTTAAGGGTTCTGTGCAGGGACAGTAGGGGGACGGGTCCCTGTGTCCCACCCACGAGTGCTCACGAGGTTGCGGGCACTGGCCTGGCTGGACAAGAGCCTGTTGATCTCATGTGGTTTCCAGAAGTGCTAGAGATTGGCATTCAGGCAGGTATCCCAACTCTTCAAACCTCTTGGAGGCAAGCAGTCTGGAAATCTCATACAATTAGTAATTTTCACTATAATTTTTTCTCTCTGCTAGTTTGGGCTAAGCCATAAATATTTAGGGAATGTATTCTTTCATCATACTCCTGCTGCAGCATTTCACTCACAAGAAGAAATCTGGTAGGCTTAAAATGAAGAAGAAAAGGTAATAAACTCATTGGACCTCCTGATGACTTAAACTAATACAAATTTGCATTGGGGTTGGGCGGGGAGGTGAGTCCATCTCATTTTAGGAGGAAGCATCATGAAGTACGTTAATGAAGCGAAGCACCCGTCCTCCCGTTGCTGTCTCCTCCTGCGATCACGAGGTGGCCTGAATTACTGATTCGGAATTACCTCACACCTTGTGTCACCTGCTGTAAAATGGGAAGGCAAAAAAAGAAATTCTCTTTGTCTGTGAAGTGAAGTTGGGGAGGTAGAGGGTTGTTTCTCTCTGCTTTTCTACAAATCTTGGGATACCCCTTACTAGATCTTCTGGAGACAGAAGAGAGCTGAACTGAACTCTTTGTGTTCCAAGTTTGTTTTGCTTGGCAAATAATAAGTAGTGACAATGTGAGAGATTATACTTCTGTTTGCAAACAAGGCAGTTGCGGGGTTTTTTTGAATTTGAACCTCTTGTAAAGGTGTGGATGTACAAAATCGGGGCTTGTTCTCGCAAGAGGCCTAAAACCTTAATGCACTGATTCCTTGTGCTTTTGAATTTGTTTCTCTGACGCACAAAGATGCCACCAAAACTCTCAATGAAATTTTCCCAACTTCTTTTACCGAGTAAAGCCAGCAGAATCACGATAATGCTTTTCCAAGTAATTAGACGAGATTGTTTTTCCTGTGTGTTTTTTGCTACATTTAGGTCTGTGGTACCCAAGTTTCCTTCTTGCTCAGGTTGTTTTGTTTCACTGCGTGTGAATTGCCTACAAAACAAAGGTGTTCTTACATGTTTCCTTCTCAACTCCTCTTTCTAGTTAGTTTTACCTGCTCTTACAAAAGAAAGCCTGGGGTGGGGGTACAAGCAAGAAAAAAAAAGAAAAATTTGTTACTGGTTTCTCTCTGAAAGCCCCAGATAATTTTGTGAAAGTACTTTTTTTCTTTTCTCCTGGGACCAGCTGCAGTCCCTCGCCATGAGTCTTGGGGTGCTGGATTTCCCTGCGTGAGCTGGGGGTGCCCTCCTCCCCACCAGTGACCCTGAGCAGCTGGGGGGACTGCCAGGCAGATTGGAGTCGTACCATGGGGAAAGAAGGGGGGGCATAGTCAAAAAAAAAAAAGGTGAGGGGAGGAGGTGGGAAATGCTCTTTTTTCCACAAGTTCTGATCAGTACTCACATCGTACATTTGTAAAAATGACTGCCTAACGGGTGAAAAAGATCTATTTCTCTGGCAGCATGCACTTACTCTTAAATCAATCTGGCCCAGTAGGGCTTGTTTTTTGTTTTTCTTCCAACCTATTTATTTATTTACTTTATATGACAACAAACTTGCCTTTTCCTGGACTGAAGCAAGGAGCAGAGTGCTTTGCCTCCCTCCTTTCCCCATACTGTGGTGTTGTTGTGAGCAGGGTGCGAATGCAGATTCATATTGCGGAGTGTTTTTTACATGTGTGCCGGAATAAAACCAGGATGTAACGATTTTGAGGATTAAAGGTATGGTCAGAAACTTTTAATATGGTATGAAATACTTGCACCGAGCGCAGCCCTTACTGACCCTCCAAGACCTCCACACTGAACATACAATAGCAATAAATCTTGGAGTAGATTAAGCAATTTCCCCATAGTAATGTGTCTATTGGAGTTTCAAATAACCCAGAGTAGCTCAAAACATTTGGATATTCCACTCTGTATCCCTTCTGATTGTAGAAAGTTAATGGCAGGGCAGCATCCTGAACTTTGACTCCTTGTAAAAGTTTAAATTGCTGTCCTGCTGGGCTGAGTGAATGCTAATTACTTTGTCTCTTACAATAAGTCCAGACTACTTATTTAATGAAAAAAAAATAAAAAAAAAAGTCCCCAAAGACACAGCTTTTGCATGCCAAATATATTGTGCTCAACAAAACAGACAAAATAGCAGGCCTGTTTGCATACAGTGAATGCAATTGCAAATTTGCTGTTTAGCAACCTTTTAAGGTTTAGCAACCTTTTAAGAATAATTCCCACTTCACACCGCTTGTGCGAAAACTCTCCGCGATGCCAGGCCGGCGCTTTGCTCAGGTCTCGCCTGTGGCGGCAGCTGCGACGCACAAAAGCCGTGCGTGTTCCTCCTCGGACCGCAGAGCGTGTCCCCAAAACAAAGGTTGTCTCAAGGCTGGGTCTGCATATGTCTGAAATGTCTCTTGCAAGCAATTAGGAGGTTTTTCTGGGCACATTCGAGGGTGGGCATCCATCAGAGGTACCTTTAGAATAAGGATGAAGCTGGAAGTCATGAAACAGGGCTTGGGCAGGCTCTGCGTCTTCCCAGAGACACTCAAAATCTTTGATGCTCCCTAGATTGCCAGAGTCTAATAATTATTAACAATTCTGTAATAACAATATTAATTACTGGGGAAGCCGAAGTTCACTTGTGATTGTTTGGTTCCTTTCAGCAATCATTAAGCACAATTAGAAGATCAGAACTGATGAGCTCCTGGCAGTGATGCTCTATATACAGGCCGCACATTGTGCTGCCACCGCAGAGGAAGGAGCCTTGGGCGAGTGTGGCTTTTTGCGGAGCTCGTGCTGTGAATGCAGCATCGGTGTATCCTGGAGGGAAAGGAAAACAGGACGAGAAGAAAAGAAATTCCAAAAGATAACGGAGCGTCTAAGTAGGGATGGACAAATTGCCATGGGAAGCGAGAATCAAAACAAATGTTAGCCCCTGACCCCCATGCCCTGCTCATTTCGGAATCATTAGCGTGTAGGCTCACTCAAGCACAGATCTGAGAGCAAACCTAAAAGCCGCTTGTTGGCTACTTGGGCATTGCACAGAACTAAAGCCCAACAATGTAAAATTTTCCTGAGCTTTGATGGAGAGCACAGGGGTTGTTGTCCCGTTTATTCTCTCAAGGACCTTGAACCAGCAAGAAAACTGTTTTACATCGGGGTGGTTTTGCCGTACACATAGAGCAAACTTGTTCATTTTTGGCCAGAATAAGCTTGTCCTGCATGATGATGGCAACTGGGGTTTCTCACCCAAGAGCACTTGGGATGCTAAGCTTTGGGAAGGAGATGTGGGTTTCAACCCACGATAAATACATTTAATAAAAGATTTCCCAACCCAGTGTTTGGGAGAGCTGCACAGTTCAGACTAATCTTAAATGTTTTAGCCAAGTCCTACTCCCTTGCCAAAACAGCCTTGGAAATCTGCGTTAAGGCAACAGTTGGAAGCCAATATCGGGCTGTCCCAGGCTGGAGGGTATTTGTACTCTGGGGTGATGCTGTGGTCCTTTCAAAGACCCTCACAAACCCTCTTCTCCTAGTTTTGGAGCAGCTGAGGGTTTGCAATGCCCTGTGGCCCTCCTGGGACCATGTGAGGGGATGAGCGAGTGCGCTGCCGACACTGCACACAGGGCTAAGGGAATATTTTGGTAATAGGTTAAATGAAAGGCATTCCTAACATGCTCCCCACCAAATGTTTTTACGTAAGGAATGTCTATTATGGAGGGAAATAGCCTGCAAATAATTAATTGGGGAAAGCACATGCAGGGGGGGGGGGAATTAAAGAATTTCATAATATTTCAGACACAGAAAAAGTGTCACTGAATCAACAAACAGAGTATTCATTAGGAAAAATGTGCTTAATTTCAGACCAGGGATGTGGAAGCGCCGTGAGAGTTGTTCTCGGAGAATTTTTAGCCCAATCAGAAATGAGAGAAGGCCACAATTATTATGGGAGCCTGTTCTTCTGAGAATGCCAACCCAGTTTTGCAGACCCAAGAGGTCTGAACAATCTCAGATCAGGTTTGGCTGAACAACTGTTCCTCTCGTCTCTAGGCTGAGCGAGACGTGAGGTTTTACACTGATTTTGAAAACAATAGTGAGATGCTTAACCTTTGAGACTCTCCTGGATAGAAAGACAGGGGAGAAGCAGGTTTATTAGGGCTATCTCTGTTGATGAAAGGCTTTAAAAATCTCACCTGCAAGTGAAGTTTCACTCCAGAAAGCTGACTGAATTAGCTGAAGTAGATTTCACATGAGGCAGGGCTGCGGGGTTTGGGAGTGTCATGTACCGAGAGGACTCGGTGATGCTCGGGCCGCAGTTTAGCTGGCTCAAGATGTGCAAAGCTCGTGTCTTCTGGGTGTTGTGTTAAGAACCTTAATGAAAATCATCAGACTGTGGGCCCCGGGTAGGTAGGTAAGCTCGTGCTCCGTACCGAGTACTAAACCGGCAAAATCTTTGTGGACGCCTGGTCCTCAAGAAGCAGATGTGTGAGGATGCGCTCGCATCCCGCTCTGCACAAATATCGTGCAGGTGCTGATTGCTTGTCAACCAGGGCTGAGTCAGTCATGTACCCATATCGCAGGCAGTGCCGTAGTGGTGCTAGAATTAACAACTCGGTGTTTTAGATTACTCCCTGGATTTACTATCTTCTGGGAAAAGAAGTTATTTCTAGACCCTCTGCCAACCCTCAATTTCTAGTAAATGAGAATATACTAGTTCTGGGACTTAGGATGCTTTATGAAAGGAGAAGGGGGGGGGAATGATGAAGGAAAAATGATTTTGATCTGAGACAGAAATTCAGACAAAGGATTACCCATGTTGTTTGAACAGACAGTGCATAAACATTACCTTATATTAGAAGGAACAGAGACTCGCAACATCCAGGAAACTACTTTATTCACAAAATAAAACTAGGCCCATTTCTGTTTATTCAAATACCACCCACAACTTTCTGGGGAAAGATCATATGCAGAGCATATTTGGAAACATTATTAGGAATGCATAAAGTACAGTATTAGTCAATTTTATATGCTCAGTTGCATGAAATCTGTGTGTTTAAAAAATATAATAATTTGCATTTCATGGCTTTTGATAACCTCAGGAGTGCACTTGAAATTCAGCACATGCCCACAGCACCTCCCAGCTCACCCCATTTTTAACTGAAGACCAATGGTTTCTATTAAGGGATCAGGCAGGGACTCTGACAAGCCAGTCAATAACTATGTGAGGTTACTTCATTAATGCTATAATGGCTGATAGAGTGAGAGGCAAAAAACAGGTTCCTGACAGCAGCAAATGAAAATGATAGAGATTCCTGAAGCAACGCGCCTTTCCTTTGTCATTGTCTTTTGCTTGGCTTATTCAAAATGTGGCATTTATGTATTCAGCCTTGATGAATGTTGCAGGCTTTAAGTACTTTTTCCATCTCTAATGCAGTGCCGATTGCACATTGTTCTTTCTTTCTAACCCTCTTTTTTTTCTTTCCCT
>NW_009712254.1:49614-83704 GCF_000703405.1 Apaloderma vittatum
ATGTACCCGGGGCAGTGGCGGGGCCCCGCGGCCGGTGGGTGGCGGAGGCTGGAGCCGCGGCGAGGTGGTGCGTGACCTGCTGGGGGAGCAGGTCTTCGGGCACGGAAGGGCACCAGCCTCTCAGCTCATGCATTACTGGAGTGGTTTTTGGGATCCCATTGGCATTTTAGGAAATACGGAAGGGCCCCGTAGTTTCCCTACTCAATGATTATTTCCTGGGACAAGTGAGAACTCCGTCCCTGATGTCCCTGAGCTGCTGTGCCCATCCCACTGGGGTGTCCCCTCTAAGGTGGTCCTCAAAGGGGTGTCACATTTCTGCCGTTCCTCCCCCCTCTGAGTGGAGTCATGTGTGGCATTTGAACATCAGGATGATGGGGCTGAATAATTTAGTTTCTTTAAACGCTTTTAAGTATTGCATATAAATGCCCACATTACAGTTGGAAACATGATATTCTTACAGTATGCTTTCACTTTTATTTTGTTTCTTTTAACTGTTTGCAGTACTGCATGCCTCATGCTATTTTGTGTTTGGTCTCAGGTCCTTTCTGCACATCGCTTTTCTTTAGGCCAGGCAAGCCAGAGGGTCAAGGCAAGGCTGGCTTAATGTTCACCCCTTGCAGAACCTGACACCTTCATGTTTGTGCTGTGGAAAAAAAGCTGCTGATTTATCACTGACCGGTCTTTTAAGAGGCGATGCTAAAGGTGAGACATGTCTCCTCAAACTTGTCAAAGTCGCCATGTGACGAGTTACAAAATATTTCTTGCTTATTGTTCCATTCTCATAATTATTCCAGATATCTCAGCCATATGTTGAGTATTTTAGTTAAAAAATAATCTATTCCTTTCACTGGGTGTTTGTGACACCTGGTAAATACCTTCCTGTCCTCTGGCTTTCTGTTCCAAGGCAATTCTTTACTTGCCTAAAACCAGTTTGTTGAAAGCCAGCTTCCGGAGATAGTATTTCTGAGGCTTAATTCAATACAACGCTTAGGCATGTGCTTATCTTTAAATAGTCCCCCAGCAGTCACATTGGAGAAGCAATATTAGACACATGCCTAACTGTCTGCTGACTTGAGCTTAAATGGCCTAAATATCCAAATAATTAGATTAATTTGCGGCTTGATAGTGGAAGACTTTTTGGCCTAGGAAATGAGAATGCAAAAAAGTATGTAAAGCAGTTGCAGATGTGTATTTCCCAGCTAACTTGGACGAGACCGTGAGGCAAAATGTTGATGCTGGGTGTGCGAGTGTGTCTGAACATTAAAGTGCTTTAAGCTTCTTTAAGGAGTAGCTTGGGTATGAACCAAAGCTTGGGTTTAAATTGTTTCCGCAGCAGAAGCAGAGAGGCTCAGAGCTTGCATTATTTTTTTATTTTTTTTAAGACATGGGTAACTTCAGGGATTTTCCCATGTTTACGGTTTAACGAGAAGAGAGCCAAGTATGCTGTGGTTAATAACATAAACATTTAAAAAAGAGGGATGCTAGAGGTCTGGGCTCACAAAACTCTTTTGGGATTTTGGGCCAGCCAAATGACCCTCTCAACAAAGGGGGTGGCCGCTGCTTTCTCCAGCTTATCCTCTGTACATGCTGTCTGGCAAGAACTGCTGCTCACCATGGGGTCTCCAGGAGAAAGTTCTTGGGCACTACTGCAATCCCCATGATAAAAACTCACAAGTTGCACAGATAATGGAGCAGAGCACAAGCTACTCATTTCCAATTGCGTAGGAAGACCTGGGTTGTGGAGAAGGGCACTGGTGGGACTGGTGTTTGTAGCAGAAATGGAGTGCTGTGATAACAAAAAGGTTACTATGTTATTGTTAACAAAAATATTACTGCTAACAAAGTTAGGCATCCTGCTCAAGCTTAGCTACCTAAGAATTGTATGTCCAGGACAGTATCCAGAGTCTTCCTGTTTGGATTATATGGGGAGACACGTTTTCTGAGGAATGACTGTGTAATGAGTTAGCGTCCTGCACGGGTCATGCAAATTATGTTTTGCAGGTGCCTGTCTCTCTGTAGACTGAAAAGGAGTGCAAACCTGGGTTGGAAACGTAACTTTCTTTAAGGTGTGTGGTTTAAAATGTCATGAAATATCCCTTGAGGTGAAAGAGCCTGTGTTGATCCATATATTGCAAAACTTTTTTCTATCTTAACTAGCCTGCACTCTGAGTATTTTCCACCTATTTGCTGAAACAAAGCTGTGTGGAAACCACCAACCTCTTCCAAGGAGGAGGAGATCTCCCTTGGGACTGATAGGGTTACCTGCCAGATGCTGGAAATGCCCCCAGTTTCTAGCCAAATACTCATCTCTGTGGTGTTTGCTGAATGCACTCTGTGTGTGTGAACTGATTGTCAGTCTCTTGCTGCTGTGAGACATTAGAAGACTTCTCAACGGGGTGATCTTGCAAAAAGTCCATCATGTGACATGCTCTGTGGTTGCACGTGTTGTTTTAATGCGTCCCGGTTGGCCTTTGTGCAAGATATTCCTCATGCAGCTGTCAATATGCTTTCAGCCCTAAATTATCGCAGCTTCTTCCAGGTGCTCAGTAACTCTCCTTCCCATCAGTTTCCCAGATGAGGGGAAGTTGTGATCCCTCCTGGGACAGCCAGAATGGACTTGGCGTGTCCCCATCACAGCAAATACTGGAGCTGGGACCTGAATTGGTCCTGCACTTCCTGCAATGGAGCTGGGGTTGAGGACTGTCCCTGGATGAAAGTTACCTTCCAGGAGAGGAGTGGCTGAAAGGGTAGTTGTACAAACGTTTGCCCTCTGTTAAGGTGTTTACCTTGGCACTGCAGAAAGTGCCTATTGCACCTCCTTTGCACAGGCAGAGGTGTGAATTGAGTGAAGAAGCCACAGGGCTTTGGTTCCTTGATGGGAAACCACCTCGACGGTTTTCCGCCAGGCAATAAGAGAAAGGGACAGTCGTTTTGCAAACGCCAATTCACTCTCCTTACCTAAATTGCGTTTTTTGGTTATAACAGTGTGGGAAGTGGGTTTATGGGTGATCCAGCACCTCCTGCTCTTCTGTAAAGTGGCACCATACGGCTGGACTGGGTGGGCCTGGATGGCAAACCTCACTTCTCTGCCTTCATTTCACACTTCAAAATTACAAAAAGTTATTTCTGTTGCATTTTTTGGTTGGTATTTGGAGAAAAAAAATCATGCTATTCTGAAGGGTCGCAAAGATATGAAACTACTGATATTGCATTTTTTTAATGTGCAGAGCTGGGTGTTGACAGTCGAGTTTTGTTTGGTTTTTCTGAAGTTGCAAAATTGCTCAAGGGTAACTGGAAAACACCTTTCTGCAAATTTGACAGGAACTGTTGCGCCTATTTTACCTGTTCATGTTTGTAGAATGCACTGAGCGCAAAGGAGAGCATTTAATGAACTTAATGAATCCATCAACTAAAAAAAAATTCATATGCTTTCCATGATCTGCTTGTCAGTTCAAGGCCAAATCTATTCAACTCAGCCCCGTAGTCCTGTGCAGATATAATACTGAAATACATCGATTGTTGTGTGTAGTGTATATTGAAAGAGATATTAAGTGAAAAGTATCAAGGCATGTATTACACAAAGATAAGGGACATGTTAAATGCTTTCATGGAAATGACAGAACACAAGCGTTTTAAGAATCTTCTGCAAATTAATCTGCGTTTAGTCATTTTCCTTTTTAAACAAAAGTTAGAGAAATAATTGCTAGCAAACAAAAATCTTTTTTAGACAAACACAATATGTCCTGAAAGATCCAGTTTGTCATGCCAATAGTCTCATTGGCTGTGATTTGTATATTAAAAAGATTTTAATTGCCCAGGTAAGTGCCTGCACCTGCTAAGACATTGAATATTAGAGCACTTTATTCTAATCTCTTGTAATATAGGGCACACTTCACCCATAAAATTATTCTCTACACAATTATAGCTCGCTTTTGCTGAGGTAGAAAGTGCAACTTAACAGTTTGGTTTTACTCATTATTATTAAAATCATGCAAATGAGGATCATTAGGTAACAGTTGTGTCGTTAACTACTCAATAGCATGGTCACTGCGTTTTCCTCTTCCACTACAAACAATTCCAGGCATGGAGATGGATTACCTTGTGCCTTTAGTGTTTCCCTGTTTCTTCTTGTGCTGCTCAGGTCCTCGTTTGTCTGTTCAGATGTCCCTAAAGCCGCTCAAAAGTTGCTAGAAGAGGTAGTTACGTGTAATATTGCCATCCACTTTGTGTAAGCTGCTTGGTTTTCTCTATACATGGTTTTTCCATTTAACTGGGAAATTTGCGATTTCAAAATGTAGAGATTTGTTCTGAATTGGAACAAAAGCATGAAGTTGAAATTGCCTGTGAAAAACACATTTCTAGGACATGCTATTTTGAATTAGTCAAAATGTTCTAGTTCAATGAATCAAAAGGTTTCATTCCAATTATGTATTTCTTTTCTTTTGTAATTAGGGATATAATGTAAAGTAACAGCTCAGAACAACTTTTCCTTTTGCAGTGAATAATTGACTTGCTCTGTTACAATGAAATTTAATTTTAGATCTTACTCTCTAACCAAAACACCGTGGTTCAACTTTTGTTCTAAATGCAATTCTATCAAAACGCTCTGGCTCCTGCACCAAGCTCCTATCTGACAAGATGGCATTTCCTGATGGAGAAGGCTTTACACCAGCTGCTTTGACCAACTCTTGCTTGAGTCCCCAAATCTCTCAACACAATAATGCAGGAGAAAAATGAAGACCGTTAGATGTTTATTGCAAGAATCCTGTGCAGCCAAAGAGAAAAAATATATGCCCTGGAGCCTGGGATACTTTATGCAGTTCTTAATAGCGAGTAGGAAATACAATGTAACTAGTTTGTGTGGCAGATACTGGTTCAAATTAATCTCTGCGGTAGCTCCAGTGCCTTGAGGTGTTCCAGGAATAAATTTGACCCTCCTTTTTTCATCCAGGTGGATTTCCTTAGGTGTGTCGTAAGGTAACCACATGGCTAAAAGGTCTCTCATTCTTGCAGGCAGGTCCCGAGGCATATTGCCGTAATTATTAGGGTGATTTGGTTTATTTTGTCCTCTGTGAAGGGGGAAATAGTTGTTCTCTTTAGATATGTAACTCAGAAATGGTGGTGTTAGATGTACACATACAGATGTTGGAGAGAGGAAACAGAAGGCCTTGGATTCAGGGCGGGTTTCCACCTGAAGTTAGCCTTACACTAAGGCTCTTGGCAATGCAAGAGGGTATTACAGCAGCCATAAATGTAAAGGTCCTGAAATTAGGAGTAAATGATCCTCTTCAGACAGTTACTCACGTGAGTCATGAAATCTATCCTTAGCAGATCTGGCTTGTTGACTTCTTTAGGAGCAGAAGTATTAAAGATGTGTCCTGTGATGAGTTTAGACGGACAAGAAGGCTGTTAGTGTATCCATAAGAGGAATTATTTGGGCTATTTTAAGTGAAAAGAGTAATAGGGATAAAACTGAGCTAAGGAAAACTTGGTGATGCTGTGGGGAAAAAAAATCAAAACAATCTAGTGATCTGTGGACTGTTCTTCCAAGAGATCTAAGAAAGTGTGCCATGCTGACCAGTGAAAACTGTGGTGGGAATAGACTGAAAGGAAAATATTTTAGTTGTCAGCAGGATGGACAAGGTGCCCTCTGGGATTTTTAGAGTGATTCAAGGAGTGTTTGTTCTCGTGTTTTGTTTTCTAATTGACCAAAACATACACAGCTGAGTCTCACAGGACTGTGCTGAGCCAAAACTCTTGCTGAAGTCAGATGAAAAACTTTTGAGCCTGGCCTTTTGGAAAATGTCCACGGGTGAAATTGGAGGAGGTACGAACCACATGAAATTCCTTCCAAAGTGCTCATTTTGCTGTACATCCTTCCTACAGGGCACATGTGTGTAATTAGCAATTGCTTCCAGTAAACGGCTCTCTGATCATGACGACAATCCAATTTGAAGAAAATTATTGTAAAAACACGATTTATGGATGGGCCCTTACACTAACAAGTGCCTCCCTGGTGGAACGCCTCCGTTTGCAACTGAGCATTTGCCAGACATCGTATAAAGGGTTGGGTTTATGGCTTGTCTGCCACAGGCATCCTACAGCGTGGTGGGGATCAAAGTGCCCTCTTGAAAATGGCTGATCTTCTGCACCATGACATTTCCTGGTTGATGCACGCCACAGCAATGTGCTTGGTGTCAGTATATATTGGCTTTGTAAGGATACAACCCATGAAGAAACATCTTAAAAAGGACTCTCGTTTTTGCTTTTTTTTTTTTTTCTTTAAGCACTTAGAGTAATATTGTCTCTTGATGTGCTGCTGATGTATAATCCTTATTGTTGGATGTCCCATGGGGTAAATTCCTTTTCCTTCTCGCCAGCTGGAGTGTCTGGACTTGGCATAACTGAGAAGTGATGTCTTTCTCCCATTTACACTTCATGAGACTTTACTGCATCTTCAGGCCAACACAATTTCTCCAGTATCCCTGTGCTACAGAGGATGATTCTTGACCGCTGTGTTGATGATCAGCCTCTCCTCATTTTCTGTTGTCCCATGTGTGACCAAGGGTACCTGTCCTTGTCCTTGCCTTTCCAGGGACCTTGCTGGCTGCAGCTTAACTCTCCTGAATGCTGGCAAACATGGGTTTTGACCACAGTGGTGTTGAATTTTAGTCCCCCCTGTGGCTAAAATTGTCCTGTCACTGAGCACCCGAAAGGAGACTACACTGAAAGGTTATGCGTTTTTACTGTTTTCTTTAGGTATTTATCTCCAACAAGATTGCTATTCTGCCACTGCATCTGTACCTTGCGAATCCAATCTGAAGACACAACAGCTTCTTGCCATACAGGACACTTCCCTCTTGGTTTGCATTCTAAATCATAAATATTACAAATTCTAGAGGAAATTCCATAAAGAAACAGGTTCCTACCTGAACTCATCAGGCCAATGCTATGTTTATATATACTGCTACTTGTGATGATGGGGTATATGGCTTTTTTTTTTTTTATTGCAAGCAAAGGACATATTATTTGAATAAATGTAGAAATAAAATGAGCTCAGTAAAATTGAGATGCCCCTAGCAATCAGACTTTCACTTTAAAATAACAATAATAATTGAAACGCCATCCTGCTCACCTGAACTGCAGCCAGCAGCACTGTACTCTGCTTGCTTCCATGGCCCCTCCTTGTGCTTTGAGGTGCTTTCCAGCCCAAGAAGAAGAGGATTATGACCTCGATGTGATAATCTTTCTTTTCAGAGTCTTGGCAGGTCCCATTTACAAATGAGCACACAAGCTGTGCAGTTTCGCTTCCTTGTCAAGACCATGCACCTGAGAAGACACGTCGGCAAACACGGGCAAGGTGGCAGCCGGGCGATTTGGGTTGAAAGTCACAAGCGAATTGCAAGTGTCATAAATTTTTCTTGTTTTGGGTGAGCAATGCATCTGTGGTGGGCAAGGAGTCACCCACCACAAAAGGATCGTTTTGGGAACAGGCCAGAGTTGAGTTGGAGCATCTCGCCCCGAAGAAGAGCCAGGCTGCCTCGCGCTGGGATCTGGCTCTGTGAGGCTGTTGCTTCCCGGCTTCTCCTGCTGACCGCAGTGCTTTTACCCGGAGTAAGCACATGTGCATTTATCACACAACTTTATGAACAGTGAAGGTTTATTATGTTGCACTTAAACCTCGTTTAACCTTTTCTCGGGAAGCAATGCTTTAAAGTGGGGTTGCGGGAGTCTGCAAAGTCCTGGTGAGCCACCTCCCCAGTGGAGTGTAGATGAGCTCCCCCTGAGACAAAATATGGGTGCAAACCCCCCATTCTGCTACCTTTACTTTTCTGCCATGCGGCAATATACTGCAGTTTGGTAAGGATTTATCAGAAGACTTAACTTTAGCTTTTCCTTTTTTTTGAGGAGGGGAGGGATATTTTTTATTTTTAAATTAATCTCTGACTCAAAAATGCGTACATCTCCCTCTTCTGTGGTGGCACCTGCAGGCCCGCCACCCCTCAGTGCAGGTGGCCTTGGGGGAGTCCTCAAGCCCAAAGTATTCCTGTGAGCTGTCACACTCCTCAAGAAGCTCTTCTCCTGGGGGGAAAATGAAAAATAGAAAGCTGGAGCTGAATAGAACAGAAAGCTTCCTGGCAGGAGCGGTCCCCCAGGGGAGCTAATGCAAATCCCGTCACTTAGGATGGTAAAAACTTGGGTGAATAAAGTTCCAGACTAAAGATAGCAGGGGAGCATCCTTCATGGGCAAGGAAGGGACTTCGGAGACTCCAGAGCCGTGTAATCTGCTTCCAGATTCCTGTGGTTTCTGTGATTTCCGTTCATGTCCTGGGTTGGCCCTCAGTGTGTGAAACGTTTGCATCACTTGGGAACGGAAAAACGACAGAAAAGATGAAATGTGATCAATATTGTTTAGTGAAACCAAGGAATTCTTCATTATGGTGGAGAAAAGTCACCTTTGGTTTCTGCAGAGCCAAAAGAATTAATAAAAATCACTGTATCTGTAAATTCTCACCACACCAAGGCTGGATTGTAAAACGTGAATTTCCCGACATGGGAATCCCCACATCACTTCCTTGTAGGCGGAGTGAAACAGCCGTCGATGCAGAGTCAGTGCTGCTGCAGTGCTATGTAAGCCAGGTAAAGAAAATGAGTGTTTGGTTAAATTTTGTCTGGATTTACTTGAATTTTATTTTATTTTTTTTCTTCAAGTTTTTGGTTTTGTAGTTATGTTTTGCTTATGTTTTAAAAGGTGAGTTTACTGGTGTAGTATCTTAAGCTAATGCATTTCTCTTTGTTTCGAAGCAGCCCAGGTGCTTTGCAATAAATACTACAATTATGAGAGGTCACACAAATGAAAAAGAGAAGATGAGCCCTCTTTGTAGGGTTGGCCAGTTCGGTTTCTCATGAACTCAGGATTTTCCCTGGCAGGGAATATCCTAGTATCTGATACTAGGATATCCTAGTATATCCTAGACACAAGAGATACTCAAAGCTTTATCTGAGCTTTGAGCATCTTGCACCTGATGTCTCCTCCACTTTCTCGAAAATCTTCTCACATAGAAGCTCTTAAACACAAAGGTTCCTCAACATTGTCAGCGAAGACATTTCTTCTTAGAAAGTCTGAGCCTCTGCTAGGTGCAGCCAAAACTAAGTATTTTTTAAAAGGTCTTGCAAGTCGGTGGCAAATGTTCCCAGAGGTTGATACCAATGATTTTCTGTAGCTTGGGGAATGAATGGAGGAGCAGTAGAACTGGCTATATTAAAGGTGATTGGGCCAGAGAGTGCTGCTTACAAGGCAATCTGACAATTAAATCAATAATTTACCTAGTGGTATGACTGTAATGGGTTGAGTCTTCCCAAGTCAACTTAGAGGTAAGCAAGAATGTGCCATAACAGTGTGTTTTTGAACCACAGCATAGAGACTTAATTGATTTACTCTTTATTCTTTTCAAAAGACAGCTGAATGTCAAAGGTCTTTCTTTTGTGAAGTACTGGAAAACCCGTTGTCAAACAACCTCTACTCATTTAATAATTTATCCCATTTTGTAAAAGAAAGGCAGCTGACATGCAGTAAATCTAGTCCATGTTTAAATTACTGCATTGAACAATAATAAGAGGAATGAATAATCTAGTACATCTATTTAAAATTAAACATATATGAAACTGTTTTTCCAAATGATCACCAAGGGCTATAGTTTAAAGGCAGGACAGAAACCACGAACAGAATGAAAATGCCGAGCGGTAGTTCGCAAGTGGCAGCAGAATTATTTATTCTATTTTTTCTATACATAAGGAATAGAGCTAAATGAACAATGTTTAAGCATGTCAGAATTTCATCAATTTTGCATGAGCATTCACAAATATCCTGGTGGGGGTAATTGCTTGCAAATACATTTAAACTAATGATATGTTATATCCTTACTTGATATAAAACTATTAAAAGATACGTTATTGCATTTGACAATGCCATGAAGCTGGGTCAAAGCTTAATGACAGATTTCTGCATTCGTAAATTAAGATACGCTCTGCTGGAAGCAAATATTTTGTAAAAATAAAAACCATCTACTACGAAAGTTTGATCATTGATCTAAGGTGGCTTTTTGGTTTCTCTGAAGCACTGGGCTTGCCAAACCAGAGGAAAGGGAGATTCCTTTGCAGAGGCAACCCTGAAAGTCCAGTGTGGCTGTTCCCTGTGCTGTGGGACTAACGAGGCTTGTCAAAGATATCATGGGGTTTCTACAGTCCGGTTGGAGGCTCGAGGAATGAAGCTTGTGCATTAGCTGGTGAGATTGCTTGGGTTTCCTGAAGGAAGAGCTAGAGGCTTTGTTTTATCTCAAGCTGAGGGCAGGCGTTTTGGTCTGGGAAGAAATTCAGAAACCAGTACTGAAAACATCAAAAGGCTGAACAAGCCAGTTAAAGTGAGATTAGTGTGGTGAGTTCATTCAGGTCAGGCCAAGTGCCCCGTTGCTCAGGTGCCCGTCTGAGGCATCCCTAGTTGGTTCAACATGGCAGGACTGTGCCACAAAGCAGCTCTGTGTGCATCAGCTGTTGTTTTGGTTTTTTCTTAGGCGAGTTTGCAATCAGTGTGGCACTGTGCTGGTGAGCAATTCCAGTTATTTACTGGAGATGAGGCTTTGAGCAACCTGGTCTAGTGTACGGTGTCCCTGTCGTGGCAGGGTTTTGGAATTAGATGAGCATTAATGTCCCTTCCAATCTAAATCATTCTATGATTATAACAGGTATGAAAAGCTTGAAAAAATACAATGTCCACCAGATGCAGCCAGGCAGCCTTGACAGGGAGTAGAAAGGTCTCGGAGCCATGCAGACATCTGTGAAAGACTGTGTGGTCCCAGGAGAAGCCATAGGATGTTATGACCATAAAAGACATACTGATAAACTTTTACTAATGGTTTCTGGGTAGTTTGAATTCAGTGGTGATGTGGTTACGTGGCTATAATTGGAAAGAAAATGTATTCCTCGTGAGGGACGACGTATTGCACACGTACGGCAGCAATTCAGGAGGCAGCAGGAGTAACGATAAATCTCCCTTTATCCCACCCGAAAAGCTGCCTCAAATGGCTGTGATGGCAGCAGGCACAGGCCCAGGTGGGTCCCGGCCAGTGCTCGGGAGCTGGCGCCAGCGTTGCGGTGGTGGTTTGAGCATCCGCTCCGGGATGTTTTATGTTCCCGCTGCAACCCATGATGCTGAAATATCCTTTCCCGTCACCTCTCGCGCTCTCTTTCGCTCTTTGAATTGCTCCAATTCCTAACATCGTCGAGGGTTGTTATAACCTCCTTTCGTAACGTACTATAAATTTTATTATGAAGCACAAATTCTTTGGCTTCCAAGCCCCATCTTTACAGGGAGACAGCACGCTGTAGTTCTTCCACTCGCGGTAATGTGAGCAGAGAGCTAATGAAGGTCTTTATGTAAATTTTCCAGTTATCAGGTAAAATCTTCACATCGGAATCTGTCACATGTTATAAAAATTCTTTATGTTATCAAATGCTAATGATAACTCAGAACACAGAGCCCACGGAGGAGCTTTGAAATCCTTCATAAAAACTGCATTCGGCCCCAGCAACCGGAGCCTTGAATTTCTACTCCGACTACTCCAGTTTGTAATTAGCATAGTGCAGGCTTCTCTGCCCTCTGAAACCATAATGTTAATTACAAAAATTACACTGTGTTTAAAAGTGCAATTAAGAGACTGTGCTGCACAAAGGGAGCTGTGGAACCTCTTTGCACACTTTGAAGCCAGGTCACAACGCAGCCCATGAAAGAGAGTCCAAGGCTCGCTCCCAGCTAAAGGCTTGGGAAGATCATAAAGGGAGCTCGGCTAAAATGAGCTCTGGTGGGCTCTGCTGAGCCCTTAATGAATAATGCTCTTCCTTGGGAGGGAAGGTGCTAAAAGGCGGGCGGGGGAAGAATATTGAACTAATTAAGGACCCGCTCCTGCAGCGGTTACTGCGTCTGGTTGGGACGACTGTTGTGGTGGTGAATAAGTGCGATTCGGGTCGTGCCGGGGCCAAGCGCAGTGGTTGCCAGTTGAGGGAGCCCTGGGTCCTGCCCGCAGATCTTTTTCCCCCTTCAGCTCACAAAGCGAGGAAAAGGCAGCTCCTAAGGATTTGTGGAGAGGCAAGAAAAAGATGCAAAGCTGAGCCACGTGGTGCCAAACATTGCAGGAAAGACTTGGGAAAACAATCACAAGAATAATATTTTGTTTTGTTTCATTTTTTCTCCTTAAAGCCATTTAATAATCTGAATTTTGGTAGGCATCTTCACCAAAGGCCTTCCAAGGCGTTAATTAATTAATTAAGACCCAGAGCACCCCTGTGTGGTCGGTATCTGCACACCAGCTTAGAAATAGAGAAACCGAGGCACAGCCGATGCTGGGAGGTGGTGTGGGCAGCTGCGCTCGGGGCAGGAGAATCCACGGGCTCCATCCCTCCCCTCTGCACTGCCAAAATGTTTTCCTGTTGACTCTATGGTTGTTGCTTTGAAGGAGGAGGATGCAGGTAGCAAACATACGGATCCTACTCCAGGAGACCTGTGCCCAAGTCGAGGTCCGAGGCCACCCTCCGCTGACACAAACCAGGCACTTGCAGTGATGTGTGTGGGTCAGGATGAGGCCGTGATGGCACATGAAAAGTTGTGGCCCCAGTCCCATACGAACTGTGAGCCATTACCTTTAATTAGTCTTTCCTTGAATTTCCCAGTAACTTTTCAACATAGCCTCCTGAAAAAACAAAAAAAAACAAAAAAAAACCAAAAAAAAAACCAAGAAAACCACCTTCAATAACTGTTCGATAAATCATCAGCCTGACCTTTTCCAGTGAAAATGAGCACTGCCACGGGTGACGCTGAGTGCGTGTGTGTGATGGGGGCGTGGGGGGAAGGCAAGGGGGAGCCCAGCTTCACCGAGAAACTTCAGTGCAGCCTCAGGTTTATTTTGTTTCAGTGCCTGGGAAGAAAAAAAGCTGACTTTCCTTCTCTTTGCCTTCTACCTGCCCAACTGGTTATAGACACAGACAGTTTACATATGTGATCCTTCCTATTTAGAAAATTAATGGTGTTTTCTGGCTCCAAATCACAGCTTGTGGTGCTCTGCAGGCGATGAAAAACTTGGCCAGCTTCAGCAGCAAAGCAGCCATTAGAAAATTAACCCTTGGTGGCGAAAGAGCAAAGGTACCCCAGCGAGGTCCACGAGAAGTGGCAGGCTGTAGCTTTCAGGTGTACCTACATATGTTAGCAATGTAAAACGAGCGCAGGCAGTCCCCCTGGAGAGTGCCCATCAAGCGTGTTTGGAGCTGGATACTGTGGAGAGGGCATGGCCATATCACTTGGCAGCGAGAGCGACCAATATGCCACGATTTTCATTACAGCACAAGAGGAGCGCTGAGCGGAGATTATGAATCAGAGCTGCCTCTCTCAGCTCCGCCTGACTGCAGAGTGTAGGGGCATTCGCTCCTTGCTGCTGTCCTGGTTCCTCCCTGGTCCAGCTGCCTGTTCACACATCTCTCTTGTATTTACTGATGGCAGTGGTGCACCTGAGTGAAAATTAATATTGAAAAAAAATTAAAGTAAATTAAAAAAAAAATAAAAGAGGGCTTTTGTGTTGATGCAGACACTTTGGCTTTGAGGTGTGAACTCTTCTGAATTGTGAAGGGCTGCACCCCAAACCCGTGGGTTGTGTGAGTGCTGTGTGGCAGGGAGCTGTCTGGGGATGTGCGATTGGCTTGCAGATTTTACGAAGATCTTGAATTTGGGCAATATGGCGCTTTGCGCTGGGGGCTTCTCAAACTGCCCCAAAGCAGAAAGAAATGAAGTAAAAATGGAGCATACAGAGAACGAGTAACCCTGTGGGTCCGAGTGCCCCAACTGTGCCCGTCTCGCCCGGTGCACGTCCCAGGCGAGCAGAGGAGGGCACAGTCCCTTCCCGGATCCGCGAGGTGCCTGTGCTTTTACTCCTAGCTCTGCCCATCTTGGTGGTGACCAACAGCATCTTCACTCCCTGGCCATTGCCTTTCCCTTGTGCGTGCTTGTCCCTTGTCCTGCAAGAATACTCTTTCCATGGTGTGATTTTTTATTTTTTTTTTAAAGGCAGAGCATCACTGCCTACCTGTAGCAGAGAGCAAGGTGACAGGACCAGGGATCCTGTGCTGGGACACAGCAGGAACACGACAAGCATCGCCTCTGCAACCCCTGGTCCTCGGCACGTTCATCCTGCAGTGTTAAAGCTGGTTTTATCTTTAAGCTCGTGGTAGCGGAAACCACAGCCGTTAATTTCACTGCCTCTGAATTTGGGCTGTGTGGTGCTCGGGGAAATCAGACTGTCCCTCCTTCCTGCCTGCCATGCTAGCAAACCCCCAAACAGGGGGTAAATAACAGCAGAGCCTTAATTGCGCCTCTCGAGTTTACTCTTGACAAAAACTCCCTGAAATGAAGACTAACCTGATTATAGAGGATGCGTTGTTCAATTAATGCTATTAATAAGATTAATAACGTATAGTAAAAATGTCAGTAAGCTTATCTTGGTAACTTTTGGATCAGCTTTTTGGCCGGCAGCAGCGAGCCCTTCCCTGCGCAGCCTGGCCAGGCAAAGTTACCGCAGTAGGATTTGATTTCCAGGGAGCAGATAGGGCACGTTTCTGCTCTCCCTTTGGCAGCAGCTCCTATAGCTCTGCCTGTTAGACCCAGGGCTTGCGTACAAAACGCCGGTAAACTTGGCGCAGTTCAGGACTTTCCAAAGTTGCTGCACTGCAAAATCTTCCCTCTCAAAAAAAACCCCTCCAAACCCTCATTTTATATTACCTGGACTGGCATCTGTGACCCTGTTATGAACTGAATGATAAATCATGCAAGATGCTTGGTTTCCTTCTCTTTTTTTTGAAAACGTGCGACACAGCAGCGACTTGTGTTAATGTATAAAATTAATTGCCCCGGTGAGACATTTCTTCCAAAAAAGTAATAATAGTCAGGATTTAGCCTTGCGAATGTGAAAACCCTCTGGTATACTAATAAAATGAAAAGGTTTCACAAAATAATATCCCAAATAATTGGGTTCCCTCTACCAAAGGACCCCATGTTGTTTCTCTTAAGCAATATATAAAAAAAATTGTGATTATTCCTTTGGACTTCATAAAACATAATTGGAAAAAAAATCTTTAAAGGAAGCGCAAGGTAATCGCTTTCACTTTTCCCAATCAAATTGATGTTGCTTTCTCTCGTCTATCCTCCTTGTAAGGTGAAGAAGTCTTCAATGCATTCAGATGATTCAAGAGGCAAAAAAAAAAAAACTAACCAAAGAGAAAAAAGAGTGAACCAGCTTTTTTGTCTTTTTATTTACAAATGGAATCACAGTGTTTATTTGTGGTGCTAATGCACCCACTCACAGCTCTCTTTGGTTTGAAAGACTGACTGGTTTGACATTGGGGATATTTTATTTTTTTTAATAAAGATTTTTTTTTTAATGATTTTGGGAGGGGGATGTGTGTGGGGGGGTGGTTGGTCTTGATGATTTTTATTTTTTTTTTGGTGCATTTGATCGTTCAAACTTTTGAGCAGCCCCGGCTTGTAAATCCAGTGCCCGACGCCCCCTCCTCCCTCTCCCCAGAAACTGCATGCTCCTACTGTGCTGCATTCATAATCAAATTAGTGCACTGTGAATAGGTTAAAAAAACTGTTATCCAGCCGCTGCCACGAAAGATATTTTAGCCCACTCCCCACAAAGCCCTCCCTTCTCCGCTCCCCCCTGCCTTCTTTTCTTTTTTTTTTCCCCTTTCCTACACGAGACATAAAGACATCCACGCGGATAGAAAGATCTTTACCTTACTTCTTCTCTGCATTCTTAGCGCCTTTATTTATTTCCCCCCCCTCACGCCCCAATGTAACAAAACAAAAGTAAATTCTCTAGAAATGAGCTGCTGGCAGTAGAAAAAGGGGCGCTGGGGGGGTGGGAAGCCGGTGGGCTGCTGTGCGAGAGATGCTGTGGGGAGACAGCGCTGGAGATAGTTGTCCCAGCTACGAGATAAAAGCTACATTACATGAAATTAATGGAGGCTGTCTGAGACATACATGAATCACTGTTTCAACACTAAGAAACCAGCACAAAAGAATAAAGAAATCTGAGTACTAACTATATCTTCAAAGGTCTCCTATTTACCCAGCTATACCGGGTACTGACACAAGTGGGGGGAAAATATAAGAAAAAAGCACTGCTGTGATCGAATGAATGAGACCATATGAGCTATATTGGTGCCGTATGCATTCTATTTAACTGATATCAAACACAGTTTAATGAAAGTTAAATAGTTTCTGAGGAGTGCATGAGCTGGAACAGATTAGATTCCACCGAGGGGTCTGTCAGCATATTGTTGCTCACATGTATTCCCTGCTCAGAGCTGCCACAATTCCAGCACTCCATTAGCAATACACAAAAGACTTATGCAGATAGCGGGCATAAGCACGTACCGCCATGTTGGGAAATAAAAAAAAAAAGGGGGAAAAAAAAAAGAGAGCAAGGAGAGAGAGGGGGGAAAAAACCAGATGAAGGTTTTGTTTGGCGCGTTCATCTGAAAATAGATCTCTGTAATTCGAAAGTGATAAGAATAGATGGAGAAAAGCAGAAGTGGGGACTGTAAGAAAAATAAAATATTTTATAAAGAAAAAGAAAAAAAAAGGGGAGAAATATGGAAACTACCTTAAAAGAACAAATATTGCTCGACGTATATAATGAGGTTTTGATCTTTCAGGGGACAATGACATGGGTGAATGCTGTGCCCTTTTGATCTGCAAGTTACATCTGGTCTTAAAGGCGCAGCGGTTCCCGTGGCCTCTCTCCCCTAGAAGTTGTGGTGGAAGATGCTTTCTGGAGAAGGAGGAGGGGGGTAAATCCTCCTACAAGACAGCGTCTCTCAGGCTCCTCTGTCTTATTTTAAGATGCAGAATTCATCCCAGAAATACCGCCGGACAGCCTGTGCGCCTGGTACAATCGCTGTCACTGAAACTAACATGAATTGAGATTAATTTTTATCACCTCAGATTTTTATTCTTCTCCCTGGGAAAAAAAAAAAACTTCAAAAATCCTCCTTCTCAGAGGTGTCTGTTTGAAAATTAGTAGTAGGATAAGGCTGGTGGGATATTTAGATATCAGATGGCAATTGCTCAGTGATTATTGCATTTTGATTTAATCTGACAGAACTGATTTTGCACCATGAAATCTGTATTTTCACAGGAAAATAGGAGTTGCCATACTGGAACAGACCATTTGTCCACCCGGTCCGGTGTGCCGGCCTGAACCCGTGCATGGGGGTAGCAAATGCCTTCCCCTGCCCTCCCACCCTCTGCAATTATTTATTATTTATCACAGCGGGGCGGGAGCAGGATTCCTCTTTGCTCCTGACATCACTTTAACACCCTATGGCAGCAGGATTTCTTTTCCTTGAAACTTTTTTTTTTTTGGTTTGTTTTTTTAACCAGCTAAGTGCAGCCACAAATATGATTGCTGTCCACAGAAATGCTGAAAACTCTTTTTTTTTTTTCTTTTCTTTTTTTCGGTTGAACGTGGCCGACGGCAGCAGCGCTCTCCCTGGATGTTTCTATCCGACGTTGGGGATGTCTCTCAGGTGTGGGGAGGGCCGACTGGTCCCCCCATCCTCTCCCCTTCCCTCCTCCCCACCTTCCTCCCTTCCAATTTGGTCAGATAAAAGGGGGTGCAAGCAAAAACATGATCATTTGTTTGGGGTCTTTTTTCTGTTCAGCTGT
Source organism: Apaloderma vittatum (assembly GCF_000703405.1). Classification (NCBI taxonomy): domain Eukaryota; kingdom Metazoa; phylum Chordata; class Aves; order Trogoniformes; family Trogonidae; genus Apaloderma; species Apaloderma vittatum. Next base: position 67,385 of record NW_009712254.1, read on the forward strand.
GAGCTTGCCTTATTATTAATATTATCTGGGCTGAGAGTGTGCAGTGTTTCCTCAGGCATCTCTTCTGAGTCATTTTATCATTATTCATAGGGATAAAAATGGCCCAAACCGAGGATGCTGAGGATCCATTTAGGGTTGCCTGTCAGATCCACTAAGGTAATTGGCTCCATTTCTTCATTCCCCTTCTAAATTAAAATAATTTTATTAAGTGGTACAGTAGGTGTTTCACCTGTGTCACCGGCTGCCTATTAGAGCCAGAAAGGGCTTTTCCACATTATTTCTGTCTGTTCTTATAACATTATGTCATCGCATTCAGCGTTGCATCGTGTCAGGGGTTGTGCAGTCTCATGTACTTAAGCCCAGTGGTTACAAAATGTAGGTCCAAGATGCCCTTTTCAGGGGAGGGGAAAAGTCAAATACACTTGACTGTTCCAGCTCTACTTGCCGTTTCCCAGGTATAATTCCTGCAGCAGGAAAAATGACTGTATAACCAAGAGTAGGGTCTGTGGCGTAACTGAGAACGTCCTGCTAACAAAAGTGATGAACTGGTGGTGGTGGTGAGGTTCCCAGCAGCAATCTTTGAAGGGGAGGAGCTGGTTTTGGAACTGCTCTGCCTAGGTCTGGGAGGGAAATGCATGAACGGGGTCTCTGTGGAGGGGAATAAGGAGTAACACGACTGGTCCCTGCAGGTAGTGGCTACCGGAGGTCCTGATGCTGACACTGATGTGGTGCTGACTGTATTTAGGGTTACTTTTGTCTGCGGAGCAGGGTAGTTCTTCCTGGTAGGGATCTAGCTGGGGTCAGCAATCCCATTTTGAAGAAGCGGGAACTGAAGTGAACTTGGAAGTGCCACAGTAAAAGCGTTCAGTGTCAAAATACGGAATTTTCACCTCCTGGTTTCATGTTTGGACCATCCAACTGTGCCGGCCAGGGATGGGGTAGACATTTCCGTCAGTTGTGTTTTCATCCAGTGTTCAAATACAACGTTGAGCTTCTCCAGCCAGTGTCTCAGTAGTGAAAGCCCAGATGGCTAAGTACACGTTTGAGCTGAATTAGACGGCTTGGGGATGGATAGTCGGTGACTGAGATAGCTACATCCCCCTGGGGCAGGGGAACCAGGGGTGGTTATGGGAGCAGAAGAAACATCAGAGAAAAGTGCTGGTGGGTATTTTGCTTCTGCCTTCCCATAAACCATTAGCTACCAGTAAGGTGGAAGTTTCCACTAGCAGGTAATGCAAGCTGTGCAGCGAGAAAAGGTTGCTTTTCCAATGGACAAAGTTTTTTCCATCCAGAAAAAGGTGCAGTTGCACAATAACATTCCTTGTGGTTAGATAAGGGGGGAAGGTGTGTTTGTTCAGTTTTCAGGAATCTTGCAACTGTGTTTTTTCAACCTGCAGGTGGCATTAGCACTAAAAATGGATTTTTCTTTCTTTCTTGAAAAGCTTTTAGCAACGAAATGAAGAAAGCTGCAAGGGAATCTGTAGTAGGGCTGCGTGCTTGGAGTTAGTCATGCTAACTGCAGATGGCATTTTTGCATGTTTTATAAGGCAAGGATATACAAATGTTTTAGCACCCTGAAATATAATATATTAACTTTCCGGAAGCAGGCGGGCTGGTAGGACCAGAGGAGCCTGAGCTTGCGCTAAATCTGTGCAACTGTGAATGAGTTGTGCTGCGCTCAGAGCAGCTCTCACCAGGCTGACACCTGCCCATCACGATGTCACCTCGAGCTGCGAGCTTGTCCCCAGCCCTCAGCAAGGGACAATTTTGGTTCCCATTAAAATCCACGGGAGAACCTCCCTCAGAGCTGATGGGAGCAGGATCAAACCCTCCTGCACAGTGAGGAGCGCTGAGGATGTGCTGCAGCCTCTGACTGTTCGGTGTCCTGGGCAGTTTGGGTGTGAAATGGAGAATAACCGTAATACATGGGGAGGCTGAAAACATTAATCAGCGCTGAAGAAGGGCTTAAAACATGAAAGATTATTTCCCCCTCCTGACCCTTCTTGCTGTGTGTGCCAGGAATGGGAGCAAGTTCTCATTTTAAGTGGTAAAATCTGTTCTAAGCCCCTCCACCTTCCCGAAACACTGATGTGCCCCATGGGGAACAGTTCCAGTGCAGTTCCCTCCAGCAAGACTGCAGTCTCCTCTTGCCTTGTCCTGGTGAGCTGAAAATGAATAATTTGTGGCCACAGTGATTCAGATTTGAGTTTGTGATCAGAAAAAGTCCACTCGGATATAGCACTAGAGCAAGAGCTCTGGGAGACTCAAGGCCCTGCAAAGGTGGAGCTGGTTGAGTCTTTATCCTGCTGCCCAATTCTTTGCCCAAGAGCCACAAGAAAATCCACATAATGATAAAACCAAGAGCAGGTGTGGAAATCCCTTGTGCCGTTTCAGCTGCAGTTGATCCAGGGTAGACCCCAGTGCAAGGCATCTACAGGCTTTTCCTGTTGGAACCCAGAACCTTTTACTGTGAAAGCTGGAATTTGGTCCTCTTCTCTTAAATTTTCTTTCTTTGCTTTAGTTTTCTGCTGCCACTCAAGCACTCCTTCAACACCCTTACTCCTGATTACAGCCAGCTTCTATTGTCTGCTCTGAAACCGGTACTCGTGGGCAAAAACCCAGGGCAAGGCTGATTTAGCTGGCAATTCTATTTATGGCAGTTTAGGTGCAATTGCATGCAACCAAACCGATTCCCCAAACTGAAAAAAAAAATAATAATTCAATGATCATCACAAAAATAAAACCAGGGCTGCTGGCTGGTACTGAAGCTCCCAGAAGAAAGACAGGAGTGCTGGAAGGGAGAAGAGTTGCAGTAAAAGGTTGCTGAAGAGGGAAACCATTAGTTGAGGGAGAACTGAGGCCACAGAGTCTGCCTGGAGATTCCCCCCTCCCCTTATTTTTTTCTTTTTAAGCAAAAGATTTTGTGATTGGGAAGTGCTAATTTGTGAAAGCAAAACAACTCCAGGCAAAGGGTGTGCTTTGACAAATTTCCCATATTGAGGAGGGGTGGGGAGAAGCATGAAAAAGAGGAGAAAATAAATGTAGAACGATTGCAATGTCATGGGGGGTAAGTGGTACATTTGAGACAGGGGCTAAATCACTGCTAAATCACTGCAGGCAGAATTGATGTGAGACTGGAGCACACTGAGAACTGGGCAGGGGCATAAACCTAATTGATTTGAGGCTGGAGCAGGGAGTTAATTGGGGGCTAGGGTGGAACAGTAACTAACGTAGCATGGTGATAGCCAAAAGCATATCTCACTCAACGCCGGTTGCATCCGTTGTCCTGCCCGTGCGGCGTGTGAGTGCTGGAAGCCAGGGAATCACCCCGGTAGCTTAAACAGCGCTTTCATTATTTTGGTTAGAGGCCGGTCTTGTGCATTTTGAGGTGGATTCCAGCATGTTTTGAGCTCTTTCAGGTGCTCTCTGTCATGATGGACCTCAGGAGAGACATATGGCACGGCTCAGCAGCGCTTGTCGTCCCCAGCCTTGTTTTGGCCAGGGAAGGGGAGGAGCAATTGGCTGCCACAACAATTATTGCAGCAATCGGAAAAACGGGCACTTTTGCAGAGAACTTCATTCCCCTCGAAGAAGCAGAGTATGTCCCCAAGGAAACCGCCTAGACCAGGTCCGCAGTTACTACTTACAAATGTTCCCTTCTTGTTTATTTATTTATTTATTTTTTTTAAAGACCATTGAGTTGAACACTCAAAATTTGAAAATGCAAAGATGAAGGTTGCCTGGGCAACTGCTTTTCACCGAATGAGGAAATGATCTTGTGAAACAAACATTAAGTGATCATGTAATTAAAGACTGAATCAAAATTCCATTGTATGAGGAAGAAACCTAAATTGAAGTTGACCAGGCAACTTCAGCATTTCCTAAATTCTAACAACTTGATTTAAGTCAACTTTCTTTTTTTAAAATTGTTTCTCCTTTTGTATGCAATTCTAGTTTTTTCTGCAAGGAAGTTTATGGCGTATCAATGTTTTATGCACAACCTGAGTTTCAGCCCAGGGCCTGTAGGTTCCCAGTGCAGATGCTACCGTTGGGACAGAGGGCGCAACTTTCATCTGCTGCCCTTTGGGGAATGACTTACAGCTGAGGGAGCAGCTTTGGAGTTTGTTGTTATGCAGTTTGCCATGCTGCATCAGATGAGCAGTGAATTTAGTCTGCTTCAGGTGCACCAAAGATGCAAGAAATTAGTACGCAGATGCAGAGCAGTTTGTCCAACGGAAGACTTGACCCAAGCCACAAGTAGTGGTTAGAGGTTGTTCTAAATCCTCGAGAATAATTCTGATACCCCTTCCAAACCCTACTTTTTATTTGTTTTTGGTAATGGCTTTGGTTTTAGATTCCACCCTTTCACCATTTCCATTACCTCGTGTGTCAGAAGAATGTGGTGGCTCAGTATTCCTGGGGTGTGTTTCAAGCTCTGGGACAGGAGTGTGGACAGAACAGTTGTTAGCAATCTGTCATCAACAACACAAGCAAATGCTTTAAAACCAGCATGTTAAATGCCAATTAGTTAAGAAAGATTTTTAAGTGGTGTCCACTTCTGTATAATGTATGGATCCTTCTAAATAATACCTTCCATTTTCTTCCCTTTGCAAAACCACAGTGGCATCTTCCAGTACCTTACACTGTATTTGCCATTTCAAATCTGTATTTAAGACTTTGCATCAGCGAACTCCTCTCTTTAATTCATCTGGAAACACACACGCATTTTTAGCTTACACATTTTTTAGCTTACTGAGTGATAGTTACACAGAACTCTACCATTCTCCAGCTATTTTCAAGGGCAAGAAACATCCGTAAACGCAGCATGTACAGGGCCTGGCTTTTATTATTATAATTGTTATTGTACTTAGCTATCTGTCAATGAAGAGCTTCAATTTGACACAAATTAACTGCGCAGCGGTGTGTTTCTACCATGAGCTGCTCTCACGGCTCCCAGCTCCAAGCATGAAGGCAAAAGACTAGTTTTAACCTTCTCCCATTTGCACCCAGTCTAATTTTGCCTAATGACCTCTTTTTTAAAAAAAGAAAAAATCCCAAGTTATCCTAATAGTTCCTAAGAGTTTTATCCAGAAATACAGTGATACAATAGGGAAGCTTTAACTTGCATTTACAGAACTGACTATGGGTTTGGGACATCTCAGCTCTCATATGTCTTTCTGGAGACACTCAAGGTGAGCACTTGCCCAGGACTACCTTTGGCTTCCTTTGGCAGCTTGCTTTATTCAGTCAGGTAGTCTTTGTCAACATTAACTCTCAGTTCTTGTAGCATAGGCCAACAATATGACTGTGGGTAGGAAAAATTCTCTAGTATCTAGGTGCCAGTGGTTTTTCTCAGTTTGTTTGGAACAGCGATAGCTGTGCGAATTCACACAATCACAGAATGTTCGGGGTTGGAAAGGACCTCTAGAGATCATCTAGTCCAGCCCCTCTGCCAGAGCAGGATCACCTACAGCAAGTCACACAGGAACGCGTCCAGGTGGGTTTTGAAAGTCTCCAGAGAAGGAGACTCCACAACCTCCCTGGGCAGCCTGTGCCAGTGCTCTGTCACCCTTACAGTGAAAAAGTCTTTTCTGGTTCTTTAAATCGTAATGGTAGTTAATTATTTTTCTCCATACTTAGTGTTCGTGCTGGCAGGAATGGCAGAAGTTGGTGCAGTATTGGAATAAGGAGGCTGGAACACCTTGTGAGACTTCTTCCACCTCTGTCACTGTATGTGCTGATGAGCACAAATACTACCTGTTTCTAAGTGAAGGAGACTCCGTGCCTGTTGAATTCAGCTTTGTACTACTTTCATTTCTCTGGGGTAGGCTGGGAAGTTCATTCAAAGTTCTTTCTTTACTGTGGGACATCCCTGACATTTTCCCATTGACATAGACCAACTGGTGTAATTCTCTGTGACCTTCTGTAGCAATACTTCAGTTGGATCTTGTTCCAGCTTCCTCACCCAGCCTGCTTCACCGTGTCCTTGACTAGCTGACTCCCAGTCTCATCGGAGTCTTTTTTTTTTTTAAATTATTCATACAAGTGTTTTTATTTCATTAATTTGACCAACTGGTCTTATTCTTCCACTCTTCTTTTAGCAGTAGCTCCTCGCTGCAGAGTCAGTGTCCACCCAGCAAGACCAGCTGTATCACGTCTTTCTCATCCCATATTTCAGTTTTGCTTGACCTGTTATCCCATTAACTTCTTTCCATCCTCACGGTTGTCCTCATGTGTCCTCTTCTCCTGCCTTTAAAGGAAGTTGTTTCCTTTTCTGTGTCACTCAGACCTGTAGATACTCAGGGAAAACTGATTCCTGTTCTTCTCTCCGAGGCCCCTCTTCCAGCAGCTGAAGCTGCAATTACAGAAAAAGTCTGGTTTGAGTTTGGCCAAGTTATAAGTAAATGAAACAGTCTCTTATAATGGGAAGTGTCATACAACCTTAATAATAGACAGTGCTATCAGCCCCACCTATAATATGCATGTGTGCGTGTATAGAAATGAAACCTGAAAACTGAATGAACATGAAAAGGCCGCGACCTACTTTCAAACTGATAGGCGTGCTCCCCATCGCTAATGGAAGTAGACAGGACGGGTCTTGTACATCTCTGGCTTCGTTTTGCAGAAGTGTGTTACAAGTACAGAATTATTTTGGAAGGAGTTTTTTCAGATAATAAAACCAGGGAAGAGGGATTTTTGCACATGGGTGAAACGCACGAGCTCTTTTGAATCTCATCCGCAGTGGTTCACACAGATGTTGAAACATGTGGTAACCAAAAGTAGGTCCAAGCCTGGGCCCTCAGGTAGATGGATCTCTCTCCTCACAGTCTCAGGCTTTACAGTTTGAGAGTCTGCTCTCCAGCTGCAACCCAGAGGAAATTTGGAGGGAGAGAGGGATTCGTAGTGCCCTTTTTAAGCCCGCCATTAGCTCATTAGGAAACAGAGAGCTCTTATTCCTGGAAGCAACGTTTTGTGAACTGTCATACTTGTTTCCTTCACACGCTGGCGCAGATTGCCTGCCTGACCTAAGGGCTGAAGCCATTTACATTTTTGATCTGCTCATCTCTCAGAAACCTTCACAAATTAGAAATACCATAAACCATGTTTGTTGTCGCGAGGTCAGAGAAGTCTGAAGCGAGGTCTGGGTGTTGTATTTGACCTCGGCTGAAATACGGGTTCAAAATAGACCTTCTTTGAACAATTTCAGAGTCTCTAAACTTCAAAGCACTGGCTAATGTCTAATTGACTGTAGGTAAGTATTTTTTTACAGGAGAGCTCTTCCGCACCAGAACTCTCAAATCGAGCTTCTCCAGTGTCTTATAGGTGAATGAGAGAGCTCAAAAGTTAATACAATCTCCAAAAAGATTTTGAGTTGAAGTTGCATAATTGCAAGACCTTTGCTTCTGCGGTAATATTTCTAACGAGCTTTTAACAGGAGACCATTGGTCTCTCAGCTGAGAAATGCTATGAGACGGCAAACACCAGAGACTTTATTCTTCCTCGTAGTGTCTGTAGCATTTGCCATGGGTATGCTCTACATTGTGCTTCTGCAAGAAGGACATGCCCATTCTTTCTTCTTTCCTGTGGTCTCAGGCCCCTCAGATGGGTGCAGAGCTGAGAGTGAAACCCTAGAAGTGACCTGGTAATGCTGCAGGATTGAGTGGTCAACTCTCGGTATTTTTCTGTGACAAGGCCGTTCATAATTTGCCCCCATTCCCATCCTCTGATTCTTCCCATGTGAACAGAGAGCATGAAAGGAGCACCTGAAGTCTCACCTATTGCTTTCCCATTCCCTTTCTTATGCTAAAGCCCTGTAGATGAAGCCTGTTCCAAGTGCAGGAGAGCTTTTCCTGTAATTTGCCCACGTAATTCTTATCAAAAGTGTTACCTCCAGAACTATTTCCTTTTAATATTAGTTACTCTTCAAGCTGTCTCACTCACAGCACAAAAGGGTACAAAGACTTTGCAGGACTTTTTTTTCTTTTTTTTTCTTTCTTTCTTTTTCATTAAGTACCACATATGCCTCTCTTTACTCATATAGAGCAGCTCCCCACCACGCTGAAAATATCACAACATGCACTGTAGGAACCAAAGCTTACAGGTATGAAATGGGTGGTTATTGTTTACTTATGCACTCTAATGCTTCCCATATGATGTAGTAATGAGGCTTGTGGTGCTGGAGATGTAAGAATTAAATGTAAAAGTTTAAAGAAATAATAATTAGAAAAAGAAGGACATAAACTGCTGATGGGAAGGCATCTTTTGAGGCTGAATCTTCCCTGCAAGTTTCGATATGCCCCTGTGTTCTTGCTCAGCAAAGGCAGATGAGGATGCTTCAGCCCCACGGGCATGGAGGTTGCGAGCTCAAGGCAGTCCAACAGGAGCTGGGAGGAGAAACAGGGGTTAATCCCTTGTCCTCTTTGCCCGGAGGAATGTTTATCGCCTGGAAGGGAAGGTCTCCTTTCCTTCGGTGAGTTAAGTCAGCCTCTGCTTTCTTTGATGCTGCCCATTTGAGGAAAGCTTCTCCCTGACCTTCTGCCAGAGAGACTGATGACAAGGACAGTTTGAACTAACCTTGACATTCACCAGGGTAAATGGCTTTTTCCACAAGTAGTCAGCGAGCAAGGAGAGCCAGTCAAGAGCTAATGAATCTGTACCTGAGGGAAACTGAACAACAATTGTACTTTTAAAGAAGGAAAGTCTTCCCTGGCTCCATCTGTCCTTAAATGCTAGAGGATTAACTCTTCCAGCTCACATCTTGCTGCGCCACCTCTTGGCTGCTGACAGGCAGGCCACTGGTGGAGGCATAGCTAGGGAATACCTCAGTGGGGAAGAAAACATGCTCAGCCCTCTGATTGCTGTGGTATGCTGGATGAAGTCACTGCCGTCCCTCCTTTCCCCATGGCAGGCGAGAACCCTCTCACAGCCCCGTCCTGCCCTTGATGCTGGGTGTCAGCCAAGGGGCTCGAACAAGGACTGATGGTAAGTGCTGCAGTTACCGACTGAGATTGGTAACTGCTGCCTGCAAACACCATATCCCCAAATGTGCCTTTAAAATAGGCTTTAAGGCTGAGTTTCAGACTTGGGCTTTGGCTTTAGAGAGTGAAATGATGGCCAGGGCCCTCGCCAGAGCTGGCTGAGGTCTTGGTGGATGGGACTATCGCACGTGGGCTAGTTTGTACCACGGAAGAGGACCCGCCAGCGCTTCAGCCTGGGGTTTTCACCAGGGTGTCCCCAGTGATAAAAGCGGAGGCATGAGATGCCTGCTGTGCCCTTTTCCTACTTGGGGAAGGAGGTTTCGTTGGCTGATGAGCTGATATCTGGAAACAATAGAAAGAACATCAGCAATTGCAACATATTTCTCTTTTCTCAGTACTGTCCAGATGATGTATTCTTAGTCCTAATTAGGTTGTTCAAAGCCTAGTTTTTGTGAATAAGCCATCATTGTGCGAAGATTGGCCTGACAGTCCCCTGGGCTGTTCATTCACAACTCTTGCCCGTTGCTTCGTTTGGCATTAACTCGTTAGGGGATTCCTCCTGAGGCTGGAGGCAAGGACCAGAGCTGTTACACTGGATGGAGCATCCTGAGTGGATGGAAATAGGGCTGTGGCAGATTTCAGCCCACTCTTATTGACCCTCTCTACTTCATGGGAGCTCTTGCGAGAAGTGTGTCAGGGCACTGAGTGGTGAAACGAGAGCCTGTTTTTGTGGGACGCTCGGGAAGCGACTGCAGCCAGCTTTTGTCTGGCAGCACTTGGACTCGAGGCACATGGACTGCTTTTCTGAGTCTGCTACTAATTCGTGTGTGCATAACTCCAACTGGCTGGACTAAATCGAGCTCTGTAAAATGTATTTATTAATACTTACTTCCTAGGGCTGTTTATTTAAATGTTTGCAAAAGGCTTTAGAAGGCTAAGCAAGGGGAAGGCACAAGCTCCAGCACTGAATCTTAAGCACTGGCAACGGAAACGGTTGGCAAAAAAAACAGCGATACATTTTCCTCGGGATAACAAAAGTAGCGCCGATGCCATCTTTGTCGCCTGATTGTCTTTCAAGGGACAGTTTAAAAAACAAACAAACACAAAACTTAGAAATTTTTAAGGAGGGAATGAAAATCACTGGGAAAACAAGCTGGTAAAATGCAGCTGGGCTGCGGGCTGCATATGTTTGCTTCTGAGATCCCCCCCAGCTTTGCCCAGGTTTCACTGCGGCGTGGGAGCGGCAGGAGCAGAAACGGGCAATGTCAGGAATAAGCTGGGCCTGGAGTTAGTAAGTGGTGAGGATCTGCCAGGGTTTGTGTCTGCTGATCAGCCAGATGAGAGTGGCCAGCACAAGGACGAATCGCTAGGGTGGAGTGAAGGGGCAAAGCCGCTGTGCCAGGGCCCGTGAGCACCCCTGGGTGACAGCTGGTGGAAGGGTGCTGGAGGCGGAGGGGTGTGTAACCCCGCGAGAGGCCAGAGACAAAGCCACGGCACTGGTGAGGCTCCCGGGGAAACAGTTGTATACAGCGGAGGAGATAATATTTCATCTCCCCGCAGGTCAGTTGGTTCTCAGCAGAGTGTTCTCTGTTTGAGACTTGAGGATTTGCAGACAGACAAACTCCATAACCCAGCAAAGGTCAGTCTAAATATCAGACAGATAAACAGCACCTTTGCCGTAAGCACAACTCCGATTTATGGTGCTCAATCTACTCTTTCCTTTACATGATAAAGTGAAACGCGTGCTTCTTCAGAGGGCAGCAGCTGAAAAATTTAAAGTAACATAACTTCCTGAGGTGTTTTTAAAGAAATATGCTTTCCTGTAGCCACAGCCTGCTTCCTCTTTAAGGGTTTATTTTCTCTCTGAGTATTTTGCTTTAGAGAATTTCTCCTTCCTGACCCCCCCAGCCCTGCAGAAAAACATGACACCTGCCTTGTAGTTGTATCTCCAAAATAAGACCCTGATGAAAGTGAGTCTGCAGGAGCACTGCCTTGGCCAAGGGCCACCAACGAGGTGTTGAACCCTTTTCCTTGACCAGAGCTGTGCTTTGGTAGCTCAGCCTGCCCACAGTTTTGCATGTTTAACGTCGCTAGGATCAGATTGAGATAAGGAGGAACGAAGGCATTAAGAGAGTTTAAGAATCTTAATTTTGGCTATTTCTGTTTAGGTAGAGCAGAAAATTAACTTTGTGCAAAACGTACTGAAGTTGACCAGTTTTTTAGGGGTCTGTCTTTTATTCTGAAATGATTCCAGTTAGTAATACTCCTTCATGCCAGGTGAGATCCTTGTAGTTGGAATTTGCTTTTGCCATCCTCGATGGAGCCCACACTTCCACATGGCCCATGAAATACCTTTAAAGTGAATATAAATTATGTTACAATAGAAAGACACGTTTAACAGTATTAGAGTGGGGAAAGGGAGTCATGGTAAATCAGGATGAGACTTTCTTTCATTTTCTTCTTACTGACCTTGCAGACAAGATCTATGCAATTAAACCATTTCTGTAGGTAGAAAAATTGTTGAACACGGAGGTACGTATCAAATCTTTATTTATTTTTAAGCCAAACTATCGTTCACTAGTCAATTAATAGCGGAAATATCACACTGCATCATAAACCCAGAAGAGAATCCACCAGTATTTCCACTCTTGGAAAAAAAAAAAAAAAGTTTAGCAGTTTGGGGTTTTGGGGTAGCTTTTCTGTTTGCAGAAATCCTCTGTATGCTCTCATCAAGATTGAACTCCCTGTTTCTAGGATTTGTAGGTGTTTATACCTTGCATTCTGGGACTAATTTGCCTCTAAGCTGACCAAGAGTCAATCTGTGGAAATGATTTTTAGTGTCTGTATACTTGATGAAGGTGTTTTTTGTTTGTTTTGGGTTTGGGGTTTTTCTTTGAGTAACTGCATAGATGCCAATGGAGCAAAGCCTGGTTCAGCTGGTCAGTTCACAGTTTGTGGCTGCAGCCTTGAAATCATGCAAATTACATGCTTAGTCTATAATACTAGTATTAAAAAACCCCAACTTTTGAATAATTTGTGAGGTCTTACAATACAATAAAATCATTGTAACTTTATGAAAAATGCTAATATTAGCTTAAATGTTTTTGAAGTTTTTTCCAGGAATTTGTATTTCACAAGGATGTTGCTACAAGTTTTACAGTCAGTAGGAGACACTTGGGTGCAGAGAGGAAGAAAACTTAACTTCCTTATCTCTTTAAAGTTTTGTAGGCTTTGGAGGGCTCCAGGTTGGGGGGGTATGTGATTTTATTTTTTAGGCAAAGGTGACCTTTACACAGTTAAAATACAAAACAAAGTTTTAGTGCCTTAAGTTCAAGTTTTGTATTCTGTTTAATTTTTCTGGAGAAATGCTATTTTCCTTGAAAGTATGGCAGATTAATGAAAAGGAGGAAGTCAAGTTAAAGGCAGAGAGGCAGGGATCAGCGATATTTGTGGTGGTGGGCACCAAGGTGTGTGTGTGTGTACAGAGCCAGGTAATTAAATCCCTCACAAGGCAGGTAACCCCCCCAAGTCCTGGTGTGAGCCTGTCCCTCCCATTGCATCTCTTACAGCTCATTCACTACTACTTTGTGAGACAAGAGTGACACGCTATTAAAATTGGTTATTCTAAAGAGTTCACCTCAAAACACACAGGGGATTTGATATAATTACTGGCATACTCCCCTGCTAGCCATGGTTGGGGGCAGTGGAGATACGGTGCCATGTTGTGCTACTGACAGAGCCTGGCAGATAGAGAGCTTCTTTAAGTTGTAATAGAAAGATCATCCAGAAATTATCTTCTTTCTGGTAATTTTTGGCTCACTCTTCCATGACCTAAGTGGCTACAGCCTGACAATTAGGGCTGGGTGAACATCCAGTAAAATAGCAAATAAATCCATGGGTACGTAGGCACAGAGGCATCCTACCTAGCAGGAATCCTGGGCAACTCTGTCTTGGTAGAAGTGAGCAGTTTCTTTCTCATGCAAAACATTATGGGTGAGAGCAGCAGTGATGATAATTAACATTTATTATCCTTCGGTGAAAGTTGGTTTTTAAAGCTTTTTACACACTTACTCAGACCCGAGGGCTGTGTTCGTTTTGCAAGTCAGCAGCGCTGGACCTGTGCTGTTTGAGCTGGAGCCAGCCAGTGCAGCTGGGACAAAGTTTTATGCTTCAGTCTTGTCATGAAATCCACATTTTCTTTTCTCTTCGTGAGATATCTTTGGGAAATTTTACTGGTCTCAATGGAAGACAGTGTCGTGCAAAAGGATGAAGAGATGTGCGGTGTTTCTGCATCTCCACTGCAATGCTTGCTTGGGTCTTGTTGGTTTTTCAGGGTCAGGGTAGTGGTCTCACCCCTGTGTGGTTGGCGGAGGGGGACAGCCCCCTTTGCCATTCTTCCCCAGGGCCTGAGCATCACCACCCTGAGTACCACTGGGTGTTTCCATGGTGACCATAGCTGGGCCGGTCTCCGTGGTTACGGCGGTACCCTGGCTGTGGGATGGGGAGCTGCTGCTGATGGCTGGGGGGTACCCAGCTGTCCTGAGGTAAGTGGTCATGGGGAGGGCAGCAGAGCATGGGCAAGCAGGATGGGGACATCAGGTCATGGGCAACAGCTGGAGGACAGTTTGTCATTGCTCCCAGCCTCAGGGTGCAGAGCATCTTCTCCTCGTTCCAAGGCCTGTGGTTTCCCTATGGATCCAGGGACTAAAACCCAGTCCCATTAATCACCTGGCTCCAAATCTCTCTTCTTGTGTCACTGCTTGACCCAGGGTCCCACCACCGTGCAGGTGGGAATGTCCCCAGGAGGGCAGGGAAGCTCAGGAACAAGGACCACCCACAAAAGTAGCAGACGGGTATTTTATTTCAGTTTGGCTTCCGCAATGTGAATGTGCACCTGCTCAACCTGATCTTCCCCAGCCCCATGAGTGCCTGTCACACTGCAAGTGTGAGAACAGAGGCTGCTCAGCGCCACCCGAGCACCAATGCTTAAATGCTGAAGTGAGCAAGAAAATAATACGTGTGCCTGATAAAGAAGTTTGTTATTTAAATTTGTACATTAGATGCTGAAGGTGAACTTTTGTGTTTCTTGACCACTGGACAGTGAAAGGACCTACGGTGGCTACATTTATTCTGGCATTAATCTGGTTGAGTTCTGCCTGCTGCAGCATTTCATCTTGTGTGGACGCTTCCCTGCCGTACTGGCCTGGTGCTAGCCATGAAATAACCTCTGAGTTGTCAGACAAACTCTGGGCTGGGAGATGCAGGGGCAAAGACAGGGACTGGTGCTGTTTCCAAACTGTCCGTGAAGGAATGGCCATTTGTTATTTCAAATGATCTAATCCTGGTAAGGGCGAAGAGTGACATAAGCTCAATAGTAAACAGCATTAGTGTCACCGAGGGCTCTGGGAAGTGTTGGATCGTCTTCATCTGACATGGCTGGAGGTTTGGTTTTGGGTTTTTTTTCCCCTTTGTTCAAAATGCTATCGATGATCCAACTTCAATCCTCTATGGCTGTTTATCTCGGTGTCTCCTGGGGTGCTAGCAAGCGGAAGATGCCTGCTCTGCCATGGGGCAGGGGGAAGACAACAGAGAAAACATTTAACCCGGGAGTGACTCATTTGTGCTAAAATTGATTGTACCAAGTCAAAGACAGAGAAGGTGATGGAAGTGGGTTGGAGAGGCTGATTTCTGCCCAAGCATATGCCCATCGGGAAGAAAATCTGCCCCCTTTCAAACATTTCCAGTTCAATACTCTCAAAAAAGAAGCACCTTCTGCCCAAACTAGCAAAGTCGATTTTGAAAATGACCTCTCATTCCTTTCCAGGCATTTTAACCCATTTTGAACTGGCTGGCTTTAGTGCAGCAGGACTAATCGCCTGCCACAGTCTCCTGGCACAAGCACTTCCACTGAATCTCCAGGTACCTGCTGCCTTGCAGGAGACATCAAGTGTTACTGGCACTGTAGAAGGTAAGAGAAAAGCAAAAGAATTAAAAACATTTCTCCTGGTTTGCCCAACTTCCTTGCTCTGTGCAGTTTTTGCTTGGCAGTTTCTGCAGGCTTTGCCCACAGCAAGTGGGAGAGAGTCACCTTTAGAAAATAAAAAAATAAAACCAGACAAACTTAAATCTGTAGAAATCATAATGAGATTGCTGACCAAAGAAACTCTGCTGAAGACCGTTGCCACAGGGTTTTTTTTTTCCTTCTGATTGGTGCAGTTCAGGTCAACCCTTGGGTTGGTCCTGGAGGGTCTGTGACCTCCAGGCTGCCCTGGGCACAGGGCAACGGCCAGAGAGTCCCTAGAACTGAATGTGTGAGTAACTGTGGAAGTGCCTACTGCATTGAAGCTTTCCAGATTACTGCACTTTAAAGTGCATAATGGAGTTTAAGCCTGTGTCCAGTTCGCTTTCCTCAGTGCTTGAGGATCAGAGGGGGTCTGAGGTCCTTAGCAGCTTTCTCAGTCCTGACAGGAGGAGTTAAAATTAAAAATCAGAGATGATCCCCGTGGATCCCTTTACCTACTCCGCAGAGAGTAAGGAGGCAGGGGCTCCCTCGCCATGCAGCTGCACCCCTTTCCCTCCCTTGAACCTGCTTGTATAGCAAATAATTCAGAAAACACTGCCCTTATCTCCCGGCATTCCAACGGAGCAGCAGCGCCGGGATGTTATCGGAGGCCCGGGTGCCCCCTGGCACCTGGCTGCGGGAAGGTCAGCGCCGGGGCAAGGCTGCGCTTTCGGCTTTGTTTTTCCTCTTCATCACCCTGCGGCAGCCGTCGGGGTCGGTCTGCGGGAGGGCTGAAAGGCCTGGAGATTGTTAAGCGCCGAATTTTGTTTACTCCCTCTTTTTATACAAGCATATTTCACCAAAGAAGCAGAGGGGAGGGCTCGTTCGCCTGCAAAGTGAGCATCCTCTCTGCATCCATTTTAGGACTGTGTCTCTTATGAGCAATTATATTTGGGGAAGGAGGCATGGGCTGCTGGATTGCGCTGCGGTGTGCGGGGCTGTGGACGGGGCCGCAGGAGTGGGTAAAATATCTTTTCGCCTTTGCCAGGGGTTTTTGTTTCCCTTATGAAAACAGAGTGGCCTCTGAATGTCAGCCCAGCTTGCCTGTCAGTTCTCAGCTGCACCATGGGATAAAGCTGCTGATCCCTTTTATCCCCTTCTGGGAGTAATATTAATAGTATATTCATTTTTGTTCCATTTATAATTCATTACTGCCCAGTTATTTGGATTTACTTGTGTTAAAAGGCATAACGAGACAAAAACTTAGCTGGTTACGAGCCTGGGGAGGAGGGGAAGCCTCTTCCCCTCCCTCAGTCTGTGTCTCGCAGGGGGCCGGGAGGG
>NW_009712254.1:83755-84367 GCF_000703405.1 Apaloderma vittatum
CCAGGGTGTAAAGCTTTGGAGGTCACCACTGCTCGGGGGGGTGTTGCCTCCAAACCCACAGGAAGAGCTTTGTTACTTCTGTCTAGACTGCTCCTACACTGGTGCACCCAAATCTCATGGAATTTAACTGTGAACCTAGCTCCTGTTGGGTGCTGAAACTCACTCTGTACGACAGAAATATTAGTTCTAAACAGAGAGGAGCATGCATTTTAAATAAAATGTTCTCCTTCTTGTTTTAACCTACCACCTCCCCCCCTCCCTCCGGTGTTTTTATCTGCTCACAGTCATGTAAGCGTTGGCTCTCCTCTGGGCATTGCGGGTTCAGGGCCAGAGGGTCTGCTCTGCCCGCAGCATGCACTTCAGGAGAGGCCCAGATGTTCAGAGATGAAAAAAAAACCCAGCCCAACAACAAAAACAAAAAAAGGGCTGTGGTTTTTAAACCACCTTTACGCTTTCCTGCTCTTGGGGCCAGCCCCCTGCATAAGATAAAGCAGCCTGGAGTCTGCTTTATCTCACCCCCAGCTGCCCACCGTCCCAGGGGGACGCTCCAGCAGAAGGGCTCAGCCGGACACAGTAGCTCCCCTCCTCCGTGAGGGGGGGGCGGGGCCCAGG
>NW_009712254.1:84395-160836 GCF_000703405.1 Apaloderma vittatum
ACCCCCTGAGGCCGAGACTCCCCCCACGGCTGGTCACATTGGGTTTTCCTGTCTGTTTGCTTTGCACGAAGCAGCTGGGGCTTTGCAGTCCAAGGTGCTTTTTTTCATTCCTTTTTTCTTTAATTTTTTTCTTTCCCTGAAGCTGTCAGGCTGCTTTCCCAGCAAACTTCTCGCTGTTGGAGCCCTGCTGACACCAGGAGATGATGTAGTAGATCCCTTCTACGGCTTGGCCCAAGTAGGAATACACTTGCTTTTGCAGAGAGTGTGGGTGCCCTCATGCTACCCCATCCTCCCCCTTGCTGTAACCACCTGTTGATTTTTTAGCTGGCTTAAATTAGCTGCTGATAGAGCTCCGGCAAGGTCAGTCTGGACAGTCATGTCCAAAACACCCTTTCAGGAAACGATCTAAAACATGAGCAAGAAGTTTTATTTTGCAGATATACCCAGGCAGAGTTCTGCAGACAGAGGAGCATAGATGGACAAATCAGTCAGCCAGAGTATCTTTGATCCTCAGAGCTCCCAGTCTTTGAAGGATTTTTTTGGCATATTAGTAAGATCTCTGGTCTCAGCCATCCCTATAATCCTGCCTCGACCCAGCCACTCCCTTCCCAAAGGGCATGTGCAGATGTAGAACTAGAGTTACTGATGGGTTCCCAAGTTGAGAATCCCAAATTGTGAAGGAGTATACTGTGGGTTACCTGCCCGTAGCTCCCTTGCTTTTGATTCAACACTCAGAATGGCCTTTCTGAAAGCTCACAGAGCCTCTTGGGAGGAGGATTTCATGCTGTAGTTGTTATGTGGCTCTGTGATTTCTTCGTTTTATTTCACTCTGCGGACTAGGGAGTAAGTGCAGTACCAAAGGCTTGTCTTGTACACATAATGATTGCTCAAGATTAGGACTAGTAATAATTATTGGGAAGGCATTTTCTATTTTATTTTAATTCAATATTTCAGGGAAACTTTATATGTTCTCAGACAGGGGAAAAATGGCAATTTTTATGCCCAAATACTTCAGCACTCAGGGTGTGGTACTGATCTTCACCAGTAAAACGTGGACTTCCTCCCCTGTTTTCAGAAAAGTTACCCTGAATTTGGTTGAACATGAATGAGAAGAGAGCTTAGCTGTATCCTGTAAAACTACTTAGCATGTTCTGCATTTATCTTCACTGTTAGGTAAGTCATCGCCTTCACCGTGAATTAGATGGGACAACCATGTCACACTGTAGACACACCGTTTCTTTTTTTTCTTTGTTTTTCTCCCAAACCCAGGACTTTAAACTAAAGAGAAATAAAGCCAGGTGTGAAACCCTGTGCCTCATTAGTGTTGCACTTTTCTTGCTCACCCCAAAAAAGACCAAAACTGGAGGCCAGCAGCCCATCACAGAGTGATGCTGGTGCTTTTGCCCTTACCCAAATGCAGGAGCAGCACCTGCACTCCAATTTGCTTTGCTTTGCTTTTGTCCTTGCCACCATTTTTAATGGCACACAGAGCAGGTGGCGCGGGGAGGGAAGCCCACCAGAGGAATTACATAGTCACAGGCACTGCTAGCAAGTGCCTCCCCGCTTTTGCAACGCAGCACCTCTTGACTTTGTCTACCTATTTGGTATGGCTTTGGGGTCTAATCTGTTTTCAAAAGGGGAGCAGAGACCCTTAAAGAGAGGGGGAGAGGGGGCAGGGAAGCTGCTGGCAGCCCCTCTTAACAGGAGCATGGTTTGCAGCCCCATTCACAGGCATTGTCTGGCATTGTTGTACCAGACACGCTCCATTCACGGCCCCTCTCTTGTCCCTTTTCAGCAAGTGCCCACTGGTCCTGCTCTGTTTGTCGGCAAGAATGAGCTGCCGGGAAGAGGAATGTTTCCCAGACGGGGGGTGAGGAGGTCAGTCTGGACCTCTGGACATTTGCGGCGTGGACTTTGCAGCCGTGGCATGTGAAAGCGGGGCGCTCCTTTGAGGGTCTGCCGGCGGTTTGTTTGGATATGCGCAGCAGAGCGCAATTCAGATCATGAGATTAGCTGTCAGGTCATCTGCTGTGAAATCCATTATGAAAAACACCCGGAAACTGATGCTTGACTCAAAATCCTTGGTTTACTAAATTGCAGAAATTATCTTCCGAAGCTTTTGTCAGATGCGCATATACACATAATATATTTATACGCTCGCTCGCGCGCTCGCACATAGATGATGTTTGCGGTAATGCCTCATGCAAAATGCTAGTTGAATAAATCTGTCACTGAAACTTCAATTCCAGATTACTACACTCCAAGATCTGCTATTATAAGTGAAAACACATCTTTAGAAAGTTCACAACACTCTGAAGTAGATGAGCTATTGAAATGCAATGGAAAATCTACCCCTTGTGGATCAGTCGAACGATGAATGTAGTCCTGCACGTAAACATTGTCTAACTGTATTGGCAGGGTAAATGGTTCCTGATTTACTGCTGGCAGAATAGGTGGCATTTCCTCAGACTGTGAATACAAATATAAATTATCTTGAGGAAAAAATACATTCCTACTCTGTAAGTGTGGTCAAGCAATTCAAATGCTGGTAACAAATCAGTCAATTACCGGATTATTAAACATTTCCAATATCACTGTTAAGCTCTGGTAACAAGAGCGTACAACTCGCCAGAAAATAAACCCGTGGTAGATCTTGAAGAACTTGAAATAATAATTTTAATCTGTGGACATCCCGAAAAGCCACAACCTTGAGTCGGGGAGATCAAAGAGGAATGAAGAGTCTGTGGTTTGGGATTTCAGAGATAGCCTTTTGTGGTGGTGGTTGTTGTTACCTCTCTTTGTGTTTTCAAACCGCACGCTGCCCTGTGTGCATTATGAATTTGTGCAGTAACAGCCATATGTACCTTTGCAACCATTTGAATGTAGCAGCCAAGCACGAACTTCTGAAGGAGAAAAAGATAAAAAGAAAAGAGGTGTGAGGTAATGCAGATGTTGCTCTCTCTGTTGATGAAGAGAAGTTTCTGCTCTGTGTGCAAAATATTTCCTTGTCTTCCACATGATCTTCTCAAAGAGCCCTCTCAATCCAGAGTGTCTTGATGGATATTTTTGAGGTACAAAGACGTGGAGAAAGGAATAACTTAGATTTATGGCAGGTGGAAATTTTGGATTGTTTTATTCCAACCCATTGAAATCTTTGTGAAGTTGTTCTGAAAATACACTACCTTCCCAAAAGACCCCTGGTACCAAACACAACATGCTGGTGTGCTCGTGCCATGACACTGGGTGCAAATGGAGCTTTCTTTCACCCTTCCAAAAATGATTAATTTAGATGAGGAGAGTGGGTTTTGGCAGATTTTCTTCAATTCTCTAATCTTTCACACACACACTCAGGGTGTGTGTATGCAGAGCAGATTTTTAGTGTCTCTTAAGAGTAGCAGCCTCAGGTCAAGCCAGCTTCAGGCCTGAGAGAAAGAAACCAAAAAAAAGACCATCAGACCAACAAGACTGTGGCTGGTGGATGCGACAGAAAATGCTCTTCCCAGGCATGTGATCATGGACTCAGTCCAGCCCCAGCACAAGTCATGGATGAGCATGTCACCATTGTACTTTTTTTTATTTGCATAAAACAATTATCCCATGGACAGTAGCTTCTGAGTTGTCTAGACAACATGCTTTCGATGGTATCGCTGACCTCAAACACACTGGGCTAGCTCTAAATTAGCGATGAGCAGAGCTGGAAAGGATGTATTATGGTAGTTATAAACCATAAGAAGGTATTTAAATAGATAGATAAGACACATGCAAATCTTTTCATTGCCATGACAACCATCTTGATATAGGTTTTCCATATGTAGCAAGAAGGGCAGAGCAAAAGGCACTGGAAAAATAGCAAGAACCTGTAATGATAATGAACCCTGACAGTGTATTAGTCTAGATTTTGGTCACTTATTAACTCTTAATAGAATACAAACTTCTATAGTAATACAGTGTTCAGTGGGTCAGGGAGCAATTACTTCTAAACCTTTGCTATAAGGATCTCCACTATATGGCTATACCTAATGTACCAATTCTTCACAAATTGATCTGGCTGATTAAAAAACACTTTGCTATTAGATGTAAATTGCTTAGCTGCTCAAAAGCGCTTTGCAGGGACGGGTTGCACAAAGCATGAAAATATGTCATTTATGGACATCTCTATATTTCTCTCCTGGTTTTATTGGCCGAGCGAGGAATCTCGTAAATCTGAATTCACAGATAATTGTCACGTAATGGCTGGGACCGCCAATTTCAAAAGGGAAATGTAGTTCAGCTCCTCAATTACAGATGTGACTGCTCCCTGTCTGAGCAGACCAGAGCTGGTTATTTATTCTTTTTTATTCTTCCTTCTCGCGGTTCTTCATTTCTTCTAAGTGCAAAACCAGTAGTTCGTAGGCCAGCTCATGGCTCTAACGATGGCCAACAAGGGTCCTCTCCAGCAGTGCCTTTCTCAGGTAGATGTGCAGGATGAAAGAGGCTGCTGGATCTCAGACCTGGAGGCATCTTGCCAACCTGTCTTGCTTATCCTTGCTCTCTCTGGAGATGTTGGGGTGCGAGCGGCACACAGGCACACTACCCCACTTCAAACAGTTTTCCCTGCAGATCAGATGCATTGGTAGCGACTGAAGTTTTTGGAAATGAATCATGGTTAACCTTGCAGTGGGTTTTTTGTTGTTTCTTTTTTCTTTCGTGAAAGTGCAGTTGTAGGTACCAAGCCCGATGCAAAGTAATCACTTGTTACCGCCTCTTGCCATACCTGTAACGTGGATGGGGTTTGTGTGCGAGGGTGTCGGGAGGTGGATGGCCCACACCGTGGTTCCGCATTGCCCCATTTCCAACCACTCCAGCAGGCAGTGGGGTACCCCCCAGCCCAGCTCTCAGTCTGGAGGAGAATGAATCTGCCACAGCCTCCATCCCATAGAATCATAGAATCATAGAACAATTCAGGTTGGAAAAGACCCTTGGGATCATCGAGTCCAACCATTGACCCTACACTGCAAGGTCACCCCTAAACCATATCACCCAACACCACATCTCAGTGACACTTGAACACATCCAGAGATGGCGACTCGACCACCTCCCTAGGCAGTCTATTCCAGTTTCTGATCACTCTTTCTGTGAAGAGTTTCTTCCTAATGTCCAGTCTAAACTTGCCCTGTTGGAACTTGCAACCGTTCCCCCTGGTTCTGTCCCTAATTACCTGTGAGAAGAGACCAGCAACGACCTCTCTGCAATGTCCTGTCAAGTAATTGTAGAGCATGATGAGATGCCCCCTCAGCCTCCTCTTTGTCAAACTGAACAGACCCAGCTCCCTCAATCGCTCCTCATAAGGTCTGTTCTCCAGGCTCTTCACCAGCTTTGTTGCCCTGCTCTGCACTCGCTCCAACACCTCAATATCTCTCTTATACTGAGGTGACCAAAACTGAACACAATACTCACTAGTGCTGAGTACAGAGGGACAATCACCTCCCTTCTTCTGCAGGTCACAAAATTTCTAATACAAGCCAGGATGCCGTTGGCCTTCTTGGCCACCTGGACACACTGCTGGCTCATGTTCAGTCGGCTGTCAATTAGAACGCCCAGGTCCTCTCCTGCCAAACAGCCTTCCAGCCACCCTTCCCCAAGCCTGTAGCATTGCATGGGGTTGCTGTGACCAAAATGCAGGACCCTACACTTGGCTCTATTGAATTGCATACAGTTGGCCTGGGCCCATCGATCCAGTCTGTCCAGGTCCCTCTGTAGAGCCTTTCTACCCTCCAGCACATCGACACTCCCTCCGAGCTTGGTGTCATCTGCAAACTTGCTGAGGGTGCACTCAATCCCCTCATCAAGATCGTTGATGAATATATTGAACAGGAGCGGTCCCAGCACCGAGCCCTGAGGGACACCACTTGTGACTTGCCATCTCCCATTGCCTCTGCTGCCTCCTTCCTATCACACTCCACGTAAAAGCCTCATCCTCCTTGTCAGAGGCCTTCCTAAAGCGCTGCTCTTTTAGTTATGCTTTCAAGTAGCAATTTTGGCCGGAACCGTCAGCCTTTTCCCATGTGGCTCCCTGCAGCACTTGAACGAAGCCTCCTCCTTCAGACTTCTTTCGGGCAGCGACTCCTCCAAGTCCTTGCCGATGGCGAGGCAGGTAGGGTGCTACCACAGCTGCTCCTTACTTGATCTGCAGCCATCTTACTTCGAGCTCTCTCTGTCCAACTTGTGAGGCAGGCAGGAAGCAACTTGGGCGGGCACCATCCTGCCCTCCTGCAACATTCAGCACCGAGCACGGCGGCTTTGACCAAAACCCTGCGGGTGATACCATGGTGCAGAGAATAATTAAAAAGCTGCACTCGTTTCCCAGATGAGATGCGCTCCTGTAGCGTGTAAATCACTCACAGTCCTGAAGGAATAATCCAGGCAGGATAATTGCGCGGGGGAAAGGCCCCAGGCGTGATAGGGGTTTGCATTAGTAATGCCTTTTCATCTATCTGTCTTTTGACCAGAGCTAGAGAAGGCCAGAATTTGACTTATAAGGATGTTTTGATCAACTGATTATTTCGGTGACAGAGCTCCTGAAGTACACACAGACCCAAAATACCTTATTTGTGTACAGGAGCAGCTAGGAGCCAGGGACTGAAAGGTTTTCTTCTTCAAAGATTGATCTGGTTAGGATGTACCAGTTCCCTTATAATCCTGGAGAATTCAACCGTCAGCTTGACTGGGGGAAATATTTCACCTTGAATGTTTCTTTATCCACTGGGTACAGGAGGAAGCAGAAACAGGCCAAAGAAGAATCTGGTTCAGACAGGTATTAAATGATACAGCTTATTGATATTACTGTTGTTATTTGATAATTGAGCTAAAGGGGAGCTCAAGAGCCCTGCTCACAGTCAGAGCTTGGTTGTGCTGTTCAAGTGAGTTAGGAGCCCTGACACCTCCGACATGTATCCCACTTTTTGGAGTCGTTAGGGGAAGGTTAAGAAGTGTTGAAGGTGGTTGGTACCAAAAAGTATCCCAAGAAGGAAGATGAAAGCAATGCAAGGGCAAATATGGTTGTCCTGCAGTCACATGTCTTTTACAGGTCATACGAGACGTACGTGCTACTGACAGCAACTGCGCTGCTAAAAAGTGTATTTCGAAGTTTAGAAAAAGCACTTCTGTGCCATGGAGGAGAAAAAGCCTGTGACAGACTCCACCTATGTATTTTCTTTTTAAGATCATCTAAACTTTATTGAAGACTAACCATAGAACTGAAAATTGTTGGTATTAACACTCTAGGGCATCCTGTGTACTGAAGTCTGAATTTCTTATCCTGAATACGTGCTTTGGCTGACAAATTTTGGGGTGTTATTTTGCCTTCTAGATATTCAGATGTTCTTTTGACATCTGGGAATTTAATTAACAGCTTTTGCATGTATTTAAAGCAAAGCAAACTTTCCTGGAGCTTCCTGATGGAGAGGAGCAATCTTATTTATGAACGTGGGCACCTGTCACGTTAATTTGCACAAAGTTTTTGATTTATCCTAAAAGAACACATTACACAGTGGATTTGGAGGAGTTAAAGGGAATCCGCAGGGTGACTTTAATCTTTATGTCTTTATATACTTGAGGGCATTTTACTGCACCTCTGCACTGCTTTCACTACACAATCATTTTCTGCTTTAGAAATGTAGCCACTTGGATCAATAGTTACAGTACAATATATTGTACTTCTGATGGGAGCCTCGCAGGACAGTTAAGAAGCACCATGGTAATTTCACAAAACGCTTGGCTACACTCTGAAAGATATTTGAAAAGTAAAGTTGCCCAAATATATGCTGTGCAAAAATTTACAGGAGCCCTAATGAAATTGTACTTACTCTACTTACTTTTATTAAAACTAGATTAGGAAAAATGGGATGCAAGGGGATGTTCCTTGCTTGAAACATGGGTGTTTTAATAGGAAGATGTAAGTATTAAAGACCAGACTGTCTGCCTCTGAATTTGTCGTAGCAGTGGTTTTAAACTCCCGTGGAATGCTGTTGGATGTTTGGAGGGATTTTTGAAGGGAGAGATTTCTAGCTGATGTGATAAGCACGCGTTTCCTGGGCTTGATTTACAAGAAAGTAGAGGGGGAAAAAAACCAAACCAACAAAACGTGTTTGGAGGCGTTTGCTCACTATGCAAAACAAACAAAAAATAAATGAAAGAGAACCTAAAAATATGTGTCCCTTAAAGCGTTAACAAATATATCCTGCGCTTTGCGGGTTTTACAGTAAATTCTTTATCTATAAACAAACCGGGTTATCACAGCTGTTTATTGTACTGCTAGCCCTGATCCTAACCTTTATGTCTTTATTGCTTACATACCATTCCCTTGTTTATACGTCTGTACCAGCCTGTGCCCTTGAACTTGGCCCCTTGCGAGCCCTGACCCGGCACGCTCGCTCGCTCACGCGGGTCACATTGGCGATCAGTAAATGGGAGACGGGGCTGGCGGGCGTCCGACGGGCAATTAACACGCCGCCAAAGCCTCGCTCACCGCTGAGGAGGCCAGAGGGGCAGACCACCGGCCACGGGCCTCAGCGCTGGGGCTGCAGCAACCCGGCCGAGCTGGGGGTTACGGTGGAGGGAGGAGGGAAGGGCAGACGGGATCCCCTTTGAAGGGTTGTTTCTGCCTCGGGATGCCAGCTGGGCTGCGCACCAGTGCCTGGAAAGCAGCGCTGGAGGCGATGCCTCACTGCCCTAAAACCATTGGTCTCCCTCCCCTTTCAGCTGCCCGGCTAGGGCCTTGGCAGCGCACACAAGAAATGAAAGGAGAGCTGTGTGCTCTTCTGCTCTTTTTGTTGTGGTTTTTTTTCCCTCTCCTCCAGCTGATAAGCTGACAGCCAGGCGTGCCTTGTTCTAACTCAGCAAAGTTTGGTTTCTTATGGACAAACAGCCCGTGCCCTCCAGCATCCTCGCCAGCAAGGCTTGAAGGGCAGGACAAAATGAGCAGCGCAGGAATAAGCAGGGACGGGGACGTGGCTGCAAAGAATCTCCCCTACAGATCAGTGATAAGCTTCAACCGTAAGCTAGAAAGTACTTTACAAAAGCCCTGATGTCCCACACGGTGGATTCCGGTGCATAAAGGATTTTTGGCTCAGCTCAGTGGGCTGCGTCAGAGTGTTTGCCAACCAGGAGTGCAGTCAGGGCACGCTGTGGCACACACCCAAGAGATGGGCTCTCCAAAACGCGGGCAGCACCAAACACGCTGGGGCAGAGTGGTGTCGGTGTGTGCCGTGAGTCTTGCTCACCGCTCCTCAGAGAAATCGTGCCGGGTCTGGTTTCAGTTAGCTGAATAGGATCTTCTCTAAAAACAAACCTCCCAGTGAAAACATCTCCGGGTCTGAATCAAATCCTTCATTTGCTGCTAAAAATAGTGTCAATGAATGGAAGAATTCACAAATTCTCCCAGGGAAAAAGAAAAGATGATCCCATTAACCTACATTACAGCCATCACCATTAAGAGATACCATTAACCTGCAGTTCCCACACTGTCTTGTTGGAGATACTGCAGTCATCCCTATAATTCTGGAGATGCTACAGTCATCCCTATAATTGTGTGGTAATTCCTGGCAAACGCTGACTTTTTAATAGTCAGCGCTGCAGCCAAGTACTTTGTCGGATTATGAGGTCCAATCCACGCAGCCTTTCACGAGTGTTCAGGCAGAAGCCTGTCTCACACCATGTCTTGGATCAGAGCTCCAGAACAGGTTTGGGTCCCATGCCATCTAAAATTATGGGATTTTACTGCCTTACAAGGTTGTGAGCAGTCATGATCGATCAGTACAGAGGATGATATGAATTTCAAGAATTGTAGTGACATAATATTGCGTTGTGCAAGTTCTTTCTAAAGTAACACGTGTGTTTTCAGTTGCTGTTCTTCACACATTTGTTGATACTCAGCCAATGAAGTGAGATTTCTAATGAGTGCCCATATTGGATGAGTAAGTTTAACCAAATCCTACTAGTTGGAGAACTGGAATGTTACTGTTTAATATATAGTGTGTATTTAATATATATGTATATTAATATGTAATGTATACTTACACGGACAATATTATCTTTTTTTAATATGTTCTGATGACTTTACACATTTAGGGTCTGACTGTAGGCATTCTGCTATGTAGTAATCAAACTCTTATATACTTAGAATCATGGATTTTCCTCAGCTTTTTGCTTTGCACTGTCCTATGTATGAGCTCAAGATTTTGTTTTGTTTTATTCTTGTGAGTTTTGGGGGGTTTGTCTTGGTTTTCTTTTTTTTTTTTTTCCTCAGAGGAAGGAACTGCAGAGAAGACAGTGTGGTTTTGCAATGAAGTGACTGGAGTTCTCAGGACTCAAAACTTGACAGGCTTTAGGTTCTTAGTGTGACCATAAACTAATAATTCAGTGCTTAGGCCTCAGCTTCCCAGCTGGAAGGTAGTGATAATACATGACTCTCAAAAGAAACACAAAGATATGTTCAGTGTTTACCTGCTGTTCTCAGGTTGGAGAAGGATAGTTTTGGAGAAAGCTGTTTTTGGAAGTGGGCTGTTGGGAATCCAAAATCTCTCTTAACTGTTGTCTTGATTGTGGCACCTGTTGCCCAGGGGAAGAAACTCTTCCTTTCCTCCCATGCCAGCTCAAAAGGCAATTGAAAAGCTTTTGATGACATTACCAGGGCAAAAAGACAAAAGGCCTTAGGGAGCTTCAGATCTGAAAGCCAACCAGATAACACGAGGACAAAATCCTACAACCTTGGCCTGCATTGCCACGCTTTAAAAAAGGCAATAAATATTGTTTCTGACTAAGTAGGTTTCCTACAGTGCAGCGAAGTAACCTTCCCAGTTGCATAAGGGTTAACTGAGCCCTGAGAATGTGGTTGATATATTATCATAGCCCTGATGAAGCCATCAAAGACTACCAGGCAAACAGCATGTACTTAAAAATGTGCAGTTCTCATACCCTTCCAGAAGAAATTTTAGATGTTTGGGGTTTTTTTTCCCTGTCCTTGCATGTTGTCTCTTTTTAAAAGTAATTCCTTGGAAACATTCTCAAATCTAAAATTATGAAGATCTGTGTGTTATAGGCTACAGTAAAGGCATAGGTTAAAAAAAAAATCCCAGGTAGCAAGATGTGTATTTATCTAACAAGAAGTGAGATTTATGGAAAATGCTGCTGTGGCTTGTAATTTCTAATGAAACGGTCCAGTCGCAGGATAAGAAGCATTAGATGCTGACATGCAGTGATGTGCAAACTCCCCTGTCTGAGCTGAGTATATTTCTAACTTTGCTCTAATTACCCATCACTTGATTCATGTCAGACTGCTCACATTTAAATCAAGTTTTTTTGTGCTATTTAGACAGGTACTCTGTAAACACAGGGAGAAGAGGTGCTTTCTGGAATGAGTGGGAATGGCTGCCTGAGTGGCTGTCTGAGTCCACGTTCTGTCTGAACAAATTAAAAGCAAGAGTCTTTCATGCTAAATTTATATGGCCCCCTGCACAAATTGCCCAATTTATTTAAGTATGTTCTGGTGGTGAGATGTTTTGGGACGCAGGGGTTGATAAAGTGCATTAGAGAAAAAACTGCAAGTCGAATTCAAGTATAAAATGAAATTCTTTCTGTGTTGGGTTTGATGTTCTTAATTTAATCCCTGGTGGACAGTAGTCTGCATTACAAAACCTTCACACATAATTTGGCACAGTTTGGATGATTTGCAATCTCTGCCTCGCTCTCTCTGCAGAGGATGCCCTGAGCAGATCCTGCGCGGAGGCTCGGTGACCTCTCCTCTCTCAGGAGGGTGGTCTCTTCAGGTCACTGTTCAGGTCATCTCTGCAGCAGAGTAAGGAAGCTTTGACTATTTCTTCGCTTGTGTGGGTAAACAGAGGACTTTAATTTCCAGCACTACCGGTCCCTAACCTTCAGAAGCTAAGCAGTCACCGAGGGGGGTGGGGAAGAGACACCGAAAGAAAGTGCAGAGCAAAGAATGTAAAGAATTTTGCTTATCTGTGACTGGTTTCTAAGCGTGTTTGATTATGGTAATAAGGATACCTCATTAACAAAGGATTTTAAAGGCATGTACACCGTTGATAATCAGCCCTGGCCAAAGTGCAGTGTACATTTTTAACTTTCTTTTTTATGTTTTTTTTTTTTAAGCAGGCTTTGTCTGAAATAGGGAAGTGCTTTAGGGTGAATGTGGAATTTCGTTTGATGCACGAGGGTGGGGCTGTAGCAGCTAAGGAAGGGGCTGTATCTACCCAAGATAAAGTCCCTATTGCCAGCAAGAGATGACTGTAAACTGTGCACAATTCCCAATCCTTAAAATGCTCCCTAATTGCAAATCTGCTCATTGTTTTAACTTATCTCACTGAATTAGTCCATTGGAGTCCCTGAATGGGATCAAGGGAAGAGAAGAGGAAAGGAAGGATGGCAATGAGAGTGAATGAAAAAGAGAAGAAAGCAAGATAGCCAGAGAAAAGGAGGGGGACAGACAGTTAAACATAATTGCCCTTTGGCTTCTTGAACCAGCCATGAGAACATTTTCTGCATTTCTGCTGCATGGGAGGCATCTGGCCTGGTGCTGGAGATGGAAAAGAAAAGAAATGGTTCAGGAGGAATTTACCTCCTCTGTTGAGATGCTTTCCTAGCGTGTGTCTTGCCTGGAAACCAGCCCAGTGAACGCCCCTTGCCAGCAGCCTCTGCTTCGGTCCCTCTTGTTGAGTCCGTTGCCTACCTGCCCCTCCCAGTTCCTCATTTGTGGAGTGGCCACCCCCTTTTTTGGCCAGATTGGCACCGTGGCAGGTAGCTGTTCTCACCAACAAGCAATCCGTGGGAATTTACTCCAGCTCCACCTGATACCTGGAGTATTGCTATTTTTACATCCTTATCTCCTAATGAATTGATAATCTAGAACAGAACGGAGCCCCTTCAGTGCTCCAGGCTTATTATCAAATGATGTTGCGTCTGACACGTTCAGATGGCAGACAAGCTGCTTCTGGCCCTATGTGGGTTCCTGTGTGGGTGCTTTTTTTGAGTAGCAGTGGCCTTGAGCAGAAATTTTGTGTAAAACGGGAGAAAAATGAAAAGTACCTTTGCACAAGACTCTTCAGGCGTGTTCCAGGTATAATATTTGGGTGCTGGCTGCACAGCCCTCAAAGTGGTGAATATAGCTCGATATTTCTTCTTCTAGTGCCTTTGGGTTGAAGAAAGCATTTTAATATCCACACATCTCTAATAAACTAAAGCTGTAACGAGGCTTTTTCTATTGGTACTGCTCTTTTGTTGTCTCCTGTGCGCATTTACCATTGATTTTTGCCAAACTCCCCTATACTGTAACTATGCAGTTATAAACTGGTGTTATTGAGGAGAGAAAGGAATAGCCATAAAATTACTGGTTGCAAACAAACACTGGAGCTCTATTTGGGCGTTTATCAGTAACACCTGGAGATTATTGCATACAACCTTCCTAATCAGTAAATCAGCCAGCCACCAATTGTTTCCTTAGCCATATCAGAAAAAATGTAACAGCTGTTTAATTTACCTTTATTTTATGGTAGGAAATTCATATCCTGAATCATTGATATCTTTATTTTGCAAGTTGTTGCTATTAAATTATTTTATTTTTTTTTGTCTCAGTGCTGCCTGCTCTAAGAGGTGGGAGGGTCGGTCTGCGTGGACGAGGTGACCTGATGTCATCTTTTGGGATGATGCCTGTGTAGAGACTGAGTGAAACTCTCTGGAGCTTTCCTAAAGTAAGTTGGGATGTCTCCTCAAGTCCAATGGGAGTACTTGCTAGTGGGAGTGGGGGCTGGAGGAAGCACAAGCACAGAACTGAAGCTCTGCAAGCTCTAGAAACTCTTGAGGCAAACGGCTTCGGTTGGCCTGAGACTGTGCAACAGCCAGCTACAACTGAATGCTTTATTGCCGTCTGGAAGTGTTTATTTTCTGAACATAAATTCAAGGGACAGATTCAAGGCATGTCTAGAAATAAAGCATATCATCATGTGAGCTAAGCTGACAAGGACAATTTACTGTACCCTGCATTCGTTCTGGGCCAAGCGGAAGAGAAGAGGCTATTAACATCCTGAAATTCCCGCTGTTCGGCTCTCCCTGTCCCCTCACTGAACTCAGGAATGGCATGTATTAACCCCTTGAGGGCCTCCCGTGCACGGCACACATCCAAAGAAGGGACACTTGTTTAGGCTCAGTAGACATATGCAGTATGTCCGGCTCTTATTGACAGCAGCAGCAAACTGCTTTAAAAGCCGTGACATGGCCTGGGCTGTCTGGAGGCCCAGCACAGGGTTAACATCTTTCCTACAGGCAGTTTTCGGTGCCGTAGATGAGCATTGACTTTACCCTGTTCAAATACGAGAGTTCACTGGTCAGCTTGACCTTGAATTCTCTTGCAAAGACAGGAACAATTTGACATACTCTTCGTGTTTCCAGTGGCTGCAAAGTTCAGGGAATACAACGCAACTGCGGCTCACATGCCGTGAGCATCACTTAGAGAAGAGAAGATAAAGGAAAGTTCATTTCCTACTTTTTGAATCTCGCCAGCAAGGAAAGTAACAAAACCAGAAAGGAGTCAGAAGGTAAAGCACAAAGGGCACAACAGCAGATATTGCAGAGGAAAGGTGCCATTCATAGTCAGGGGCGTGTTATAATAAAATCCACAAGCAAAAGTCCACAGAGGACTGTTTGCATAGCAGCATTACAATATCTACATGTGTAAATAGAGGGAACAGCCTTTAAATCCACGTTACAGCAGTGACTGTTGGGTCTTTTACTTGCAGCCGTGCTGCTTGAAGTGTTCCTTCTGACTTTGTGAATGTCCTTGTATAGGACAGCATGATCAGCCCTATCTGAACATTGCAGCTGAGGGAAACATTCTTCTGACTCTGAATATGAGGGTTTTTTTATAAGGCACTGTGGAAGGGCAGTACGGTTAAGCTAACTGGTCTCCGGCTCCTTCTTTTCATCTTCTCCCCTCTGTGCACGGCAGCAGGCAGACATTCAGCTCGTTCCTGCCTCTTGTTCCTTTTGAAAAGAACACCCCTGTGCCTCCAGCCCCTGCTTGAGAAAATGCGAGCTGGAGCCTTATGGAGTGTATGGGGAGAGGGAAGCCAGAGAAGAAAACTCCCTATCGGTATTTCTAGATTTTCTTTTAAATTGAGGCTGGCTCATATGGAGCCTAGCAGGGCTGAAAGTGCAGCACATCCAGGTGGTCCTACAGCCACAGAGCTATAGGGGCAGGAGCAGAAGCAGGAATAGATGCTGGATCCTGAGTCATCGTCAGCCCCTCAGACAGCTTCTCAATTTGTTTATCACCGTGCCTAAGAACACATGAAGTAAATCCACACATATTAAAAACACACACACTCCCCCCGCAGTTTGGTCCCATTTTTCATTTCAGTCTTAGTCATTCCTCTGTGTTTTGGCACAGAGTCATGCAGCAGAATCTCTCTACACTATTGGCATAATGTTCACGGCTGTAATCAAAACATTTATTCTCTTATCTTCTCCCAAATCACTTGGGGTCTCCTTCTCTTACTGAGGAACCAGTCTTATTCATTCTCTGGCCACTATATGTGGCTTAAGTATTGCAGCCTTCAGTACCAGACCAGAATAACATAAGAATCACAAAGAATTATGTATCTGGTATGACATATTTTATGCTGTTATGTAAGTTTTCCTAAGGGTCTTAGAATGTCCTATTGGGTGAGTGTGAAGACACCAAGGACTAAAGGTCATGGGTATCGTCTTTATTACGAGCCCTAAAATACTCAGCACAAAGACAAAATTGCGTGAATTTAACGCTTCTGAAATTAAGATACTATATTGTCTCACCAGTCCTTCGAAAGATCCCTTTAAGAGCAGAGTGGTTTGGGGCTAAAAATGATCTTAATCTTCTATTACTATAGAAATATTTTTGTGCTTTAAAAATATACTCCCTGTTTCATATTTTCAGACTACCCTAATCTCAAATTAGCCTTCTGAACAAAGTTCAGGAGTGCAAGAGTGCAGGTCTTATTGGTTCAATTAAAGGAAATAACACAAAATCACACAGGCTATTGCAGAAGTCTTTGTCAACAACTTCCTGAACACTGAGAGGCTGCTCAGGCATAAAGTGTCTATACAGCCAGATAATACTGTTATTAGAAACACATTAGTCTAAGAAACTTAAAAAAAAAAAAATATGTGTGGCTAATAGATACATTCATCTCATAGCTTTCACAGTAAAAGTCTTGGCTCTTCTGATTAATTATTAATGTTTGTCGTTCTTTTTTGGGGGGTATGTTTACAACTTAGCCTTGCCCCTCTTTTTTTTCCCCCCAAATGCTTGCACATAACAAAGCTTCAATAACTACACTGGTAGCTGTCGTATAATTACTTGGCAATGCCCTTAATAATGATGAAATGTTAAGTATAATGGACCAATAAGTATTTTGGAGTTAGGGAACTGACAGGTATGTGGGGAAGGCACTTTGTGTTAACAGTTGATATACTGTTGTTAAATTGATGAAAACTGGAGCTAATGCATTTGTATACGGATTCTCTTTTTAAAGTGATTCTCCTTTCTTTTTTTGTTTTGTTTTGTTTGTGTCCTTGTGTCTGAATATTTGACCCTGGGGGAGTAGGATGGAAAGATTATTTGAACAGCAGAGAACTGTTTATTTCAATTTTCTCCCTCTTTTTTTTCACCCTTTTCAGTTCACTTTACAGGTAAATCACTCGCAAGAAGGGAGAACCTCAGAAAGTTCAAAGGTTTGGAGCAGGAAACACCTCCCCCTTTCCCTGAAGTTTGGATTCAGAGCTAAATTTATCTGAATGCTGTCATTTCCCTGCTTTTCCTTCTCTACCTCCTTCACTACATTCCTTTTTCTCCCTCCCCATTCCCAGCCACTCAGATCTTATCCTTTCCTTGACCTGCAGCTCCCCCTCCCTAGTCTTCCACCGCTCTGAAAAGTCCAGAGGCTACGGCTGAAGGTGATAGTTTCTTATGTTGTTGTTGGGTTTTTGGGGTTTTTTTGTTTTTTGGTTTTTTGGTTTTTTTTAATTCCTGGGCTGTACTACAGCGAGAAATGCTCTATAATCCTTTGCCCTCAGAGGCTGTCTCCATCAACAGATACTAGAAGTCGGTTTGGTGGCCCCTAAGATCTAGGATACTAGATCTAAGATACTAGAAGTTGGTTTGGTGGCCCCCTAAAGCAGCAGTGGTGCCCGGCAGAGAAGTCCAGGCTTGCTCATGGCTTGCAGGGTGCTAGCACGGACAAACAACGTGGCAAAGGGCCCACCTAGGTACAAGCCATTGCAATTTGGTTTGGGTAGAAGGATTCTGGAATAGGTGCAGAAGTTCAGCCAAATTTCCAGCCTGCTCCTGCTTTCTCTGACACATTTGCATCACTTATCACTATCTTGAGTGGGTCTGTCCTACACAAGAGTTCAACAAAATCTCTCTTTTCTTTTCCTCCTTTCTCTATTTTTTTCTTCTTCCCCTCTGCCCCCCAAAAATATTATAGTCTTGCACTGTTGGCTATTCTGGTTTTTCAGAGAAGTGGCAAGCAGCCAAAGACTGGAGTCATTATTTGCAAAGTCTAAAAATAGAGTCAAGATTTATAGGAAGAAAACAGATATGTCTTGTTATAAAACCATGAATAAGGATTGGCACGAACATAACGGTTTATTCTTTTTTGATAATGCTTATTGTAAATTGCACTCTATCTTTCTGGGAGATACACTAGATAGTTACAGTACAGAAACACTTCCTTTACTTGAAAGTGCTGGAGAACTGCAGTTTATTTGTTGTAAAGACTTGATTATTCAAAGGAAGTGATAAGAGATGAAGTAGCCCCTGGGAATTTTGTGCATTGTTGAGGTGGACAGTTTGTTTTAAAATAAGTATTAGTGATCTTTTGCAGGTCACTGGTGATAAAAATTACATTCAGCATGTCTCTTCTCCCAGCGTAAATGTGCCCCATGAGTTGCACTTCTGGTTAATATTGCTTGTTATTATAAAGCATGAACATCACATCCTTGATCTAAATAATGTTAATAATGCTCCACATATCTCCTTCCGCATAGGCCCTGGCAGGGCAGCAGCCTAGTTAAAAAAAAAAAAAAAAAAAAAAAGAAGAAAGCAAAAAAAAAGGGGAGGAAGCATAGAGAAAGAGAGGGAGAGACTTTCACAAAGAGTTAAAAAGTTCTGATGAAATCCTTACAATGTACACCATATGGCTTGACATTTACCAGATTAGTTAAACATTTCTACTGGGAATAAATATTCCTGCACATCGATGTAAAGAAATTGCATGAGACAAGGGCACATACAGCATATTTATGCCATGTAGTAATTTTTTTTTTCCTTTTTTTTTTTCCTCCCCTTTGCTAGCAGAATTCAGGTTACTGAACACATAAGGTCCAAGTGTGCTAAACCCAAATGAACCCCAACTCCTGTGCGCTCCTGAGCTGCTTGTAATTGCTGCTACAGACACCCCCCAACATCTCCCCAAACGCACTCAAAGCTCTCAACCCAAAAAGTTTCAAATAAGCAATCTTGCTATTAAAAAAACCAACACCCTAAAAAAAGAAACACACCCCAAAAAACCCAACAACCAACTCTACGGAGAGGCTAAAACATTAAAGTTTGTCAAAATCTATTTCAGGACTCGGGTTGCCTGTGGAGAGATGACTGTGATGGCTGCCAAATCGATTCGAGGAGGGTTGATGCAGAGGAGGTGACTGCTGGTGCCCGTGTCTGGTGCAGACTACTCCGCTCCTTGGTGAACAGCCCTAAAGCCATAGTTTTCATTTGATCTTTGCAAAGGCTAACATCTGTCTGCTGTCATTTTAGTAAGATTGATGACAGGCTGGGGTAGGGGAGGAGGAGGGGGGAGCACGGCGGGAGGAAGGCTGGTCCCCACAGCCCTGATGGCTGTGACCAAGCCTGCCCAGAGTCACTGGCCCAGACCCTCTGGTCAGCTGCGGTGGTGACAGGGAGTTGCTCCTGCACCACTCCAGCAGTAATTGCACCGGCTTGTTACAGCAGATTGCAGGAACTCAGACACATAAAGGTGGTGTTTTTGCACCTTATATATCTTAATAGATTATTCGCGTCACAAGCAACACAGAGCAAAATGTTATGACAACCATAAGAATGTAGTTTACTGTGGCTTAATGTGGCTGGGCAGTACAGGGTAAAGCTATCAAAAAGTATTTTTTATTTTTTTTAAAGTTTCTGGGAGAAACTAACCAATGTGGACATGCAACTATTTTTATACCAAACCCTGACTTTTGGCAAACTCTTTCCAGACTGTAGCAGAAAATGCTCACTCTTTTTATTAGTAGTAGTATCACAGTGCCAAAGTAAAAATCATATGCTTTCCCACTTGGAAGCTCTCTTGCAATCTGATGTCTGAGCTGATGTAATAGGGGAATCTTCTACAAAGGACACATCCCAAACGGGCCAGCCAGTTGCTGGCTACGGAATGCAATACGCCTCAGAAAAAAATAGCTTTCGTACTTGGGCAGGATGAAGTCCGTGAATCTTTTTTCCATGAATGAGTGAGTGAGTGAATGAATGACTATCAGTGTTGAAATTTGATCTGAACTGCAAAATCCTAGAGATTTGGGTTTCACCAGACGCACGTGTGTGTACAAGAAGGATCTCGGTGCCTCTGGGAAAGCAGTGCAGTGAGCTGCGAAAAAAATGCAGAGTGGGGGAGTTACTGCCCTCGTGGACTGGGAAGCGAGAAATCTTAATCCCAATATTAGACTGGAAACTATTGAGGTAAGGGCTAGAAGCGGCCCTAGATCCTCTCTGGGAGCTGGAGGGGAGATAGATGCATAAGCCGGTAACTTTAATGAGCTGGAATTCAAAATATTCCTGACCTAAAACTCCAGGCTGGGATGTGCACGGACTTGAGGGAAATCTCAGCTCCATCCCCTCTTGTTGAGATTTAGTGCTGAGACCAGTACCGTGCGCATTTTAACCAGCCATTGCCCCATCCTGACTGAGTAACATCATGTCAGGATGGTGTTTCAGCTGTGACTGGGGGAAAATGTAATGTGG
This sequence comes from Apaloderma vittatum, assembly GCF_000703405.1. Classification (NCBI taxonomy): domain Eukaryota; kingdom Metazoa; phylum Chordata; class Aves; order Trogoniformes; family Trogonidae; genus Apaloderma; species Apaloderma vittatum. The sequence goes on from NW_009712254.1 coordinate 104,458, forward strand.
AGTATGGAAAGAAGCTGTACACTTGTTATTCTTGGTGGTCAGAGAAGAGCAGAGACTCCCACCCAAATGGAAGGGCTGGCTTGGGCCCCACGTGAAGTTTGTGCTTGGGTGATCACGGGTGGCTGGATTGATAAAGGGGGAGGCAGAGAGATAAATACACGTATGGAGGAAAATAAGAAAAGATAATGGATTGGCTTAAGTCGCAGTATATTTCCTCCTAGTGATGAAAGGCAAAGAGTGAGTTATAGATCTTTCCATGTGATAAGAACAGATGTTTCTTTCCAAATCACTTATCTATAAGATACTGAGATATTCTTTAGGTCTACGTTGATATTAATCTGGCTTTTTGAGTTTCCATCCCATTCCTTCAGCAGGTGCAAATGAGGGACCCTAAAGGTTTGACCTGCAGCTCCCGTGTATGAGGTGTTATTTTTTTATTGTAGGGAGCTGAGAAGGAAGAGGGGATGTCTATCCTAGTGCCTCAGGTAACGGCGATACGGCTATTTATGCATTACCAGAGTTTAAATCTTCATTTGTTCAGGTCCTTAACATACAAGAATCAGTCATTGTGAGTGTTAGAAGATCTGTTTACTGGATCTGGGATATAATTAACTTTAAAAAAAAAATAGAGGGAGGCCTGTATAAAGCAAACAGCCCCAACTTTGATGTAAGAAGAGCCTTCTCCCTTTGACTGCTCTGGAGATGCTGGCATGTCAGCTGGGCGCGCTCAGCCCTTTCATCCCCGCAGTCAAGGCTATAGAACACGTACATGTCTTGGAGATACGACAAAGGTGCGGTTACACGCGTGTGAGGACGGGAAGCCCAGGCCTGAAAAGAGAAGTCAGGAAAAAGCAGTGGGCTTTTGCCATACAGGAAGGATGAGAGTCCCTGATTTTACAGCTAGAGAGAAACGTATTTTGAGTGATTAGAAAGGCATTTTAAAAATTATTATTATTTATTTATATTATGTTTTATTAGTAAAGGCCTGTTCCTTAACCTGCTTCCCCTGAGGGACAGGGCGGTGCCCAGGTCTCCATGCAGCCGCCTCCCTCTCGAGGAGGTGTTGTTGGAAGAGCCAGGGAGAGGCAGCAACACCAGGGTTGAGAGGAGAGGGCGAGTGAGCCAGGGCTGGAGCCCGAGGTGTGTCACAGGCAGAGGCTGGGGGCCACGTCCCCGAGTGGTGGCCATTTGTTTGCCTGCACGGGCACTTGTGGGTCGAGGGGACTTGTGTTTCCGCTAAACTGCCCAGTCCCTGTAAAACCTCTGCCTTTGAATCTTAAAAGAAATCTTGATAGTGGTCAGTAAATCCTAACGTTGTGCTAGTTCTTTATGAGATTTCCAGTTGCACACAGTTTTGGAGATTTGTCGCTTGGTGCATCAAAGAGCTCTAAGGATGCGTCAGACTTGGGCCAAGGCGGGCGAGAAGTCAACTGTTTCCATTTTGTTTAAATGAGCTTCAGGTTCAGTACATTAACGTGCTAATAAGGAAGCCTTGTGTTCCCACACTGTTCTTAAAGGCATCTCACACTGCTGACCTGACCTCTTTAATCCTGGCTTTCCTGAAGCAAAAACTGATCCATCAGGCCTCCTGTATCTAAAATGAGATAAAAGGAAGCAATGGACCTATTTCTATGCTGGTGTTTCTCAGGTACCTCAAGCAGCCTTGTTCTTTTTGTATTCATCTCTCATTTCCCTAGGAAGGAGGGGAAAAAATAGAAGAAAAAAAATAATAGAAGAAAAAAAATAGTAGAAGAAAACCCAGCCTAGATGTGAGGGCTCAAATCACTGAAAATGAGAAACAGCAAAAGGAAATAAAGAGGTCATACACCTAAGTTAGCTTATGATTAAAAAGAAATTAGTGAGGCTATTTTTAAATTGTTTTAATGTATTACTTTCCATTAAAAAGGTCTTTATATTTCACTAAGTATACGATGAAGTGTGTCACCAGAGAAAGATTTTTCAGATTTAGTCTCTTTTCTCTTAAACAATTAGAATCATAGAATGGCATAGGCTGGAAGGGACCTTAGAGATCATCTAGTCCAACCTCCCTGTCATGGGCAGGGACGCCTCTCAACTAGATCATGATACTCAAGGCTCCATCCAACCTGGCCTTGAACACCTCCAGGGAGGGGGCAGCCACAACGTCTAAAAAAGTCTCTGGGCAATTTATTCCAAAGTCTTGCCGCCCTTGTACTGAAGAATTTCTTCCTAACGTCCAATCTAAATCTATTCTCCTTCAACTTAAACCCATTTCCCCTTGTCCTATCAGTGGACACTCCTGTAAAAAGTCCCTCGCCAGCCTTCCTGTAGGTTCCCTTCAGGTATTGCAAGGCAGCTATTAGGTCCCCCCAAAGTCTTCTCTTTTCCAGACTGAACAATCCCAGCTCCCGCAGCCTGTCCTCATAGCAGAGGTGCTCTAGCCCCTGGATCATCCTTGTGGCCTCCTCTGAACACGCTCCAACAGATCCACTGAATGTGAAGCCAGCAGAAGTGGTAGTAGAGAGGGACTTTTCCTCAGCAGTAGAGTGTGGTCATCTCTCAGGTGGGACAGTTTGCAAGAATTCAGGGAAGTTTTAAAAATGTGAGCTCTATGTGACAGATACATTGTGAGTAGGTCTGTGGTACCATATAGCCCCCCAAATATTCCGCCACAGAATGCTGTGTGGTCCTGAGAAGCAAAACACTGTATCCCCACGCTCAGACCCAGCCCAAGTTGCTGGTGGGAGCCCTCTTAGAGGCTGGAGTGCATCTTGTATCTGAGTTGCGCTGCCAGAGCTTACGTCTTTTTTTGTTAAATCTGCTGGGCTATGGATATTTTCAGGCTACAGCTGACAGAAATTAGAAAGGATAGTTGTAAATGAAGTTTTGTAATGCTGAAAGTCTGTGACGGAGCTTTTTGAATCAGTGCATGAGCTAAACGATGATCCAACTGTTCTAAGACTTTCTGTGAGATGGCTTGGTTTTCCATTTTTCCTGTATATTTTCAGTTCTGGAATATCACTTCTGTTAAGTGGAGTGCCTTGAGAAAAAACATAGCAATTGAGTTCATCTCTGCGAACCTGTCCGCCTACGAGGGAAATCCACCATAATATTAAAAAAAAAAAGTAGCAAAAAGTTTTGTTAGGAATTTGTCACAAAACACCAAAACAATACAAACACACGCAGTTTCTTGTTTCCCTCCCAGCTGGAGAGTCAGGCCAGAATCGCTGAACATTTCACCAAGTCTTGCTAACCTCCTGAGCTGAGTTGTGAGAAATTGTTCTTGACATCACATGAGCTGGGCCACAAGGCAAGACTAATGTGATATTTGCTGTCGAAGGTTTCCTAGGAAACATGCTACTTAGAGCACTCAGCCCCCTCCCTACCACCCTTTCAGCATCCTCCAGCTTCACCCATTCCCACAGGTTTTGCAGAGGGCGGTGATGTCCCCTCTGACCTCTGGACAGCCTCGGCGCAGACCTCCTGCTACAGCACGATGCTTCCCAGCAGCCCAGCGGAGCCGAGAGTGGTTGTGGACATTCTGAGGTTCATCCACCTAATTGCCTTTTTTTCTGTGATTTTTATTTTTTTTATTATTTTTTTTTCCCCCAGCACTCTGCAGCAGTGGGAGAGGTGAGAGAAACTTGGCTACATCCTGCAAGACTGGACCTAGAGAGAAGGAAGTTTGAGCCTTCTCCGAAATCTTAACCTTTCCTGCTAAAGGAGAGCTGGTGGAAAAAGGTTAGTAAAATCAGCAGGTAACTTAAAGCTTGACTTGCCACAAGGCTTCTCATCTTTTGGCTGTAGTTTGCAACACAGTAGCTGTTAGGGTAGGTAAGGTATAGGGATTTTTCAGATAAATGAGGTTCTCCCATCTGGTGGCTGTAGATGCTGTCCTTGACATCGGACCCACGTAAATTATTCCTGTCATTCAAGCCAAATTTTCAGCTTGGCCGTTCGGAGCGGAAGGATAGTTCACATTGAGGATGAGATGAATGGAGTCGGTTCACACATGTTAAATGCAAATCCTTAGATGGAAACTCATGGTCAGCTTTTTCCAATGCTATTTTCAGAAGTTCCACAAAAGACTATGCTGTGATTATATGTATTCATGATATGTATATCATGTATTCAGCTCAAACAATATTTGAATGATGCATTTAGAATTCTTCCTAAAAAAGGACGTTGCTTCTGTAAACTGCATCATATTTGTAAAAGAGGGAAAAAAATCTAGCTTGCTTTTCCTTTCTTTCACTCTTTCTTTTTAATATATCATTTCATTTAAGAATTGGTGTTCATGCTACATTACACACAGACATACTTCTACATAATCATATGCATTTGCATGTGTGCCATACATAAACAACCCTATGGAATCCCGACTCTTCATTGTTAAGTTTGTCTCCATATTTTTCAAAGCAAAGCAGCTCTAGGTGTCAAACAGTTGTTGTTTTCACTCTCTTTCACTGGGCTGTACATCAAACATAGCCAACAAAAAGTATTGGGGGGTTTTTAGGTTTTTGTTTGTTTTTTTTTTCTTTTCTCTACCTGGCCATTTATAACTAGCTATTTTTCCTCTTGTCTCTTCCACTGATAAAACACCGGTTTTTTTTACTCCATCACTGTGTCCTTCAAGTTGCCAATATTGATTTCCCCAACCCCTTGAAGGCCAAGAGTGTCGCCTCCATGATGCCCTCTGCAGCCACTGGCTTGGAAAACAGGAGAGCTAAGGTTGCATCAGCCAGACATTGGTTTCCCACGTGGTAGGCAAGAAGACAAGTAGCCTTAAGTCACTGGACTGTCTGATTCATTTATTTCTGTGATGCCATTCACTTCACCTTACCGCATGTTTGTGTAGTGAAGCTGTTTGGCCAACATGCCCTGTGGGCCTTGTCTTAGTAATGAAAGTGCAGAGGGTGGAAAAGAAATTCTATTCTGGATTATTTAGCTCTGTCTTCAGTTTCTGATGGCATCCAAAATACTTGCTTTGGGGCTAGCTCTTTGGTGTGCCTTCATGTTCAGAAGATCAGCGCCTGTCAGGCCTTGCAAAGCCAGTGGGACTTCACTGTAGAGATCTGGGCAGAATTTGGGTCTTTGGGGCTAGAGGAGGAAAACTAGTAATATTCTTTCTGTTCAAATGCAGAAAAGTTTCTTCTGAGAATTAGGACAGTGGGACAGATGATGTCAGCATCAGGAACAGCATCAGCTTAGCTGAGAATCTGCATACAGGCATCACGTCTGTACCAATCTTACAGATCTGCACTTTTTGTTGTAGCTTTACGCTTTTTTTTTGCAAAAAAGTGATGGAGGATTTACAAATCAACCTCTACCCGTGAGATACTATCATGAAACCACGTTGCTTATACAGAAGGTGGAACTTGTCTAAGTTGTGATAGAATACCCAATAAGTAAGACTCTGGTGGGTCACCCAGATGACTCACTCATTTTCAAAGCACTTGAAGAATGCCAGTCCTCATGGCACCGTGTATAATACGTGTCAGGGAAGATTGTTATCCCCCATAGCCAGCTGAGGAAGGGAGGAAGGGAGATTACAAAACCACAACTTGAGTTATTGTTGGAGGCAGGACTGGAACTCAGGATTTCCTGAACAGATTACCACCCTCCACTTCTCCCTCTGCATAATTAGCAGTGTTCTGGATATCTCTTTTATTCCTATGCAAGAACACATTTGAATACATTATTTATTTTTTTAAAAAATTATCTGTCTTGAGGTCACTTCTGTTTTGCACTTCTGACTGTTGATGATCTGTTGTCTGCAGTGAAATGCTCACTAGTGTACTATAAATCATGAGCAGATGTAAAGGCATCCATTTGTGACTACTGATTTCATCTCTTCTCTGAAACTGGCTACCTGTAAAACTTGGGGAGCCACGTCTTGGAAAAAAAAGCAATCTTTGGGACTCTTTTTATTCTTGGCTGCTAGCCACTCAGATGGATGTCTTACATTCTTGAGATGAACTCAGTGCAGTCCTCATTGACCTAGCAAGCCATTTTTTCTCTGATGACAAGCTGGGATCACATCTTGTAATGACTGCTGCAAGATTGTCTTGTTAGGGAAAGGGCTAAGGTGGGATCGTCTTTAATGACAATGAAAGCACCTCATAAAATCTGATTCTTCAGTTTTACAGGCATGGCTCTAGAATTTTAGCCAATGCAGACTTAGTAAATCAGTCAGTCAAAAATTATATCAGTTGAAGTATAACGTTCATGGCAGTCCAAAAACCTGAACATGTAGGTGATTTGGAGGGCATTTTGTTAACTCTTTAATTGGTCGTTTGAGTGCTGGAGGCAGTAGCTAATTGCCTGTAGGTCAGAGTAGTCCTGGAGCTTAGGTAAATGTATATTGTCATATGTCACATTTTCATATGGCTCCTTTGCACAGGTTGGTAAAAATGATTGCTGCATAATTAAAATTAAGACAAGGTGGGAAAAGTGATTCAATTAAACCCCTGAAGCCATTGCACAAATTATCTGAAGTACCAAAAACTAATGAATAGTTAAAACTAGTTTTATCTTTTTACTCTTCATTCTTGAATCCTGAGGGTATTAAAATGGCTGGAGTGTCTCCCAAAGTTCTCAGAGGTAAGTTTTTGGGTGGGCAGTGCAAGTATGAGTCAGCGCAGAGGAATCCAGGCCTTTTAAAATCCCAGCACACAGAAACTTTGTTGCCTAGTTGTTTTGAATTGAAAATAACCAGACCTTAGGCACAAGAGACCTTTCGGTTACTCCACCAGCCCAGAATTATTTTGCAAACATCTGCAATATTTCACTCTGTGTGCAGCAGGTATTATATACCAGGGAGGGTGATGACAGTAAAAATAAATTAGATATGTTGTAACCAAAACATCTCAAGTTTTACATCATACATTTCACAACCCTAGCAAGCATCCTGTGCTTTGACTTGAAGGCTGAAGGCATGTGGTAGTTTTGCAAATGTCTATTAGTATTAACAAATATGTTCCATTATTAGACAGTGTGCCACTGCCCTGGCCTCCTGGTGCAGGAGGTGAGTTAATGTGGCTTATAAAATAGAAGAGAGCTGCAGGCACAAGTTATGGAAATAAGAGCCCCGGCTAAGCAGGAGGTCTCATTACATTTGGTGGGACGGTATCCTAGAGGCCTGAACATGAGCGTAAAAGCTGCCTCCCAGCTAAGGCTTTTAATGGTTCCTGTCCTTTCCCAGAGCAATACAACTTTAGGAGGTTTAGAGCAGCAAGATCTGCACCTTTGGATACTGGCATCATGCTAATTCCAGCGGGATTTAGAACAAGAGGTGAAGGAGAGAATTGAGATCCGTGTGTTTGCACTGTCCCTGCACTTTTTAAGGGAATTTTTTGATGGTTGAAAGTAATGGGGCAGTTTGGAGTTGTGGTCTTGCAAAGTTGTGGGGTTTGTTGTTGAGGTTTTTTCCCATGGCTTTTTGCTTCTTGCTGTAAACTTCCGTTTCTGGGAAACAGTGTTTCTTGGCCGAGGTTGCCAGGTTTGTGAGTGTGTGTGAAGAGGACTCAATACACTGAAACTGTATTAACAGCACATCTTACGATGAAATAAAAGTCTTGCTAATCCTCGTTAGACCACATATTGTATATTTTAAATATACAATTTAGTAGAGACTGTTTCCAGCCATGCAAGTAGAGGTGTCTGTAGACATTGTTCCTTGCAGGGGTGGTGTAGGGGTACGGTATAGATGAAGGACACAGTAGTGTCCTTTTATGCTTCCACCTCTTTGAATGTTATTCTCGCTCTGCGCTTGAAAGTAGCAGTTATAAAACCTATTCTGAGGGTTATGCAAAGCTTAATCAGAAACCTTATATAGGAACTAATTTATTATCACAGGTAACATATTAATCTAAGAACTAGCTTTATGAAGCCAAGAAAATCGCTGCTGAGGACCAGGATGATTCAGGGAATAGTAGGCTATGAAAACGTGATGATGTCAATGCACTAGATGAGTCTTTTGTCAATGGGTAAAGCTTCTGTAGGATGGAAAAACAAATGTTCCTGAAGATTTTTGTGGATCGAAATCCCAAGAGATATGGAGAGCAGAACACAGAAAAAGAAGACTGAGAGACAGGTGGTGTTTAAATCGTATGAGGTCTTCACTTTCCCGTGCTTCCCAGTGGAAAAGCAAACAGCCAGATATGGTCGGGGTGGCCTAAGACGTCAAAATAGTAAATGGGCAACTGTGTCTCCTGATGTTGCAGCCTCCCCACCAAAAATACTTTTTTCAGCCTTTTTTGGTGTGTGTTTAGCATAGACTGCTGGCAATCAGAGACAAAATTTCCACTGCTTCTTACCTGCCACTGAAGAAAAACACTATTTTTGCGATTAAACAAGGTGTTTTTCTGTAGCCTTTTCTGTATACTTTTGGCTTGAGACCACCCAAATGGCAGGTAAAGTATTGCTTTTGACCACTCTAGGTTTTCCTCCCATCTCAAGGCGTAAGCCACAGTCTGTAGTTGCTTGCTTTTATACACGCAGATTGAGATTCTAGAAGGCAACCAACACAAAACAGGTTATGGTGTAGACTGTTGCGAACTTCAGTGGAGAGTGCTCTGAAATTCCTGCTCTGCATATAGGAATGTGGAAATGACTCAGGAGTGTTTGGGATGCCTTTTTGGACTCTGGAGAGAGAGAGAGTATTGTATTACTCTTATATAGACGTGTATGGCAATACCATACAAAACTAATATGAGACATAAAGTTGTTAAAAGACGTTATGTGACAGATTCACAATTTTTCCTCTGTGTCTTGAGAGAAATTCAAGGTCATGGCACCAAATTCATCTTTCGAAAGTGCCCCATTTCATTGGCTAGGGAAGGCTTGAACCAGTGCCCGATATTTACTATAAAAATACGTATTTGAAAGTATTTAAAACCAGTGTTTTGATCTGTTAATGCAAACCTAGTCAAAGAAAAATGCTGTCTGTTGCCACCAACCCAGTCCGTTCATGTCGGACCCTGCAAAGTGTACATGAAGAGTTTAAATCCTTGGTTGAGGGTGCAGTCAGTATCGCTGGCAGAGGTGCTGGGAGCACAACCCCTGCCTGCTAGACTTTGCGGAGAAGACCTGCACGATGTGCTCGTGATCAAAGCAGTGGATAGCAAAGGAATGTGCTAGGGCTTTGGAGAAATTGCTTTAAAAGCCTCTGGAATTACAAGGACAGTGAGAGAGACTTTCCATAGACTTTCTGGAAATGCCCTGTGAGACTCTGGTTGCTTCCCTGGGGAGCTGAAAGAGCCAGTAGGAAGATGGTAATGGCCTATTAAATCCGATTAGGACATGCTTTAGTGGTGCATGGTGGGACCATGGTTCTTCCATTTGCTTTCAGTAGCTGGCAGCACGTGAGTGTGCACGTTGTACTTCCTTTGGAGCACGTTTTACCTGCGGTGAGACAGGGATGTGGAGGCAGCTGCCTTCTCCCAGAGAGCCTGGAAGTACTGAACTTCCCTCTGGATGAGTAGTCCTCTTGATATGTGTCAGTGTTTAATGGTGTTCTCTTGTAAAGAGGAGGTTTTAAAAGGCGTCTTTAATACATGAAACCAACTTAAACGTCATTATCAGTGAGTCTGAGGATGCACCATCCTTGTGTTATCTCAGGGTGGCACTTGTTTGCATCGACTCACCTGCAGGGATGAAGGTGGTGTTCTGCTTGAGGAAACAGTTCGTCTATCAGCCCAACAAAAAAGCAGGGATATGAGAGATTCCTTTGGTAGTGTGGTTGCCCAAAGATGCATCTGGAAAATAAAGTCTGCTTAGCTGTGAATTAGAGCTATTACAGTGATATTACAAGCTTTGCAAGAGGAACTGCCTACCAGTACCTGAAGGGAACCTTCAGGAAGGATGGAGAGGGACTTTTTACAAGAGTGTCCAGAGACAGGACAAGGGGAAATGGATTTAAATTGAAGGAGAACAGGTTTAGACTGGATCTTGGGAAGAAATTCTTCGGTACAAGGGTGGCAAGACTGTGGAATAGATTGCCCAGAGAGGTTGTGGATGCCCCCTCCATGGAGATGTTCAAGGCCAGATTGGAAGAGGCCTTGAGCAACCTGGTCTAGTTAAGGGCATCCCTGCCCATGACAGGGAGGTTGAATTAGATGATCTCTAAGACCCCTTCCAACATAAGACATTCTATGATTCTATGTGTTCTTTGGACATTCCCACCTTCTTCTGGCTTGTGTGTAAGGTGAGAATAAGGCTGAAAAGGCTGTGTTGGATGCCCAGAAAGGGAGAAGGTTAGTAATGATCACCATTCAAAGGAAGTTTAGGCACAAGTAGTGGAATTGACTTGGTTTCTTTACACAACTTTGTACTTTGTTTTCCCTCCTAAAGTTTTTTTCTTGGTTCTTTTTTAGTAAAATAAATCGCAGCTCGTAAGACAGAAGTATGCAATTAAATACCCTGCAACGTTGCAGTGTTTTTGGTGGCTCACAATTAGTCTTGATAACCCAAAGAATGGAGGCTAGCATATGTCATGGGTGGAGTCAGGAATAACAGGCATTTTTGTGTCTATTTACGTATGACAAATTTCTTCAGTCAGATGCAGGCCAGGCTGAATTTAACCATCTTGGCCTTGATATTATCCATGTGGCTAAAATTGCCAGTCCATTTACCCCGGAAATTATTACAGTGGTGCACTGCCAAACGCACGGTTTTGTTGCTCCTTCACTTCATGCTGTTGTGAGTTCTGAGTTAAATGGACCTCTGAGTCTTAAGCAGGTCTAGATTGAGTGGTTTTTGTTTAAAAGACATTACTGGAGTATGGGGGAGGGGTATCTTTTAGTGTTCTTTCAGAAACTACCAATAATCTTTGCCATTTACTTCTAGCTTAGGTAGTTATGACTTAAAGGATAAGAAGGAAGTAAAAGGGCTTACGTAAGGTTTCAGGTGATGGATCACTTGAATTTATAGTGGGAAATCTGCTTTAGTGAAGGCTGGAGTAGGAACCAGAAAATTCAAGGTTTTTCTACACACAGCCAGAGGTCAAGGGCAGACAGACCAGGTTGAAGCCATAAAATAGGCACAATGTTTAGACCTTCTGTAGATGTTGAAGATAAGCCTACTGATAATGTGGAGATGAAGGTTTTCATATCTTTTAACTACAACAATAACTGTTTGCTTAGAAATACACGTAAAGAGATTTTGCTATAGTAAAATGATCTATCTCGTGTCATCTGAATGTTGGGACTGTCCGGCCTGGGTATTGTGTGAGTCCTTCTTTAAAGGTATCCCTGAGGAGCAGCTGTTTGGGGGCACCTCTTCTGCAAAGCTGTTGGGGTGTGCATGTTTGAGAGGGGAGAGTTTGTTTGAGTGGGGAGGAATTTTTTGCTTTCTAATTAGCTCTTGTCTAAGGAGCAGACCTAAAAGAATGAGCCTTCCATCAGGAAACCTACTGTAGATGGCAAATTCTTTGCTGTTGTTCACAAAGCAGAGAGGATTTTTTTTAGGGTCACCCATTCTGCAATAAGAGTTTTCTTATGATTTCACGAGGAGGTAGTCTTATGTCTCTATGGGGAAAGATTCATCTCTCTATGCAATTCTTCTTTCAGATAGGGTAAGGAAAGCAATTGCAAGGATTAAAGAGTAACAGCTCTCATGAAGGAAAAAGGCTATCAGCCATCTCTGCAAACCTGCACTGCTTGTCAGGGAGAAACTCTCTTCTCCTCATAGAAAACACACATTTTACTGGGCACTTGCAAGGCAAAGGTTGAGCTTAATGATAGTCAATAAAACCTGAATACAGCAAGGAAATATTATGTCCTTTCTTGTTTGTTTTGCAGAAGAGAACAGAGGCTTGCTGGCACCAAGAGAAACCTTTCTTTTTTGTTGTTTTCACTGTCATTTTTCCTCTGTAGCAAGAGGGAGACATTCTGGCTACAGTTTCATCCATTTTCACTATTACCAAGATCAAAGCTTCCATTTTCCAAGTGAACGTAAGGTCCAAGGGCCAGTTCAGTTTCCTTCAGTAATTCCTGGCTCTTTCTCATGTGATCGGCTCTTCTTGTGATGAGCGTGAGAAGGAAACCAGGAAGGGCAGCACAGCTGCCCAAAGCAAAATCTTGAGGCTCTTCCCTGAAATTCTCACCAATTTGGGGCAAGCTTTCTGTTTATTTCAACACTGAATTACAAAAGCAGGGGTAACATGTTTAGTGTGCACCACGCTTTTGTTCTCAAATGACTCCAGGTGACTGATCTGTTACATTCTGCCTACTCTCGAAGCCCAAAAGATTCTCTGTGAAGAGTAAGCCTGGTGGTAGCTTGCAAACCAAAATAATAATCCCACTGCTCGCTTGCATACATTCAGCCTTGAGTCATACGAATGGACAACCAAGGTGCGCGCCGCCAGGTCTGTTTCAAACATTGCAAGCAGTATCTGAAACATAATGTGCTTTTCCACCCTATTTTCTTCCTATCCTTTTTCTTCCATTTCCCAGCATAATAGTTTGTTGTTGGTTTGGGTTTTTTTTCTCCTTTTCCCCTCCATCTGGCGTTTGCCTCCTTCCTCTTTCCTTGCTACCCACAAGTGTTTGCCGCCCTCTTAGCTGCTGCCTTGGGCCCCGGACGCTGTTTGATAAACAACAGCTAATCTCAAAGGAGCACGTCGGCTCCACTGGACATGCAGCAGGAAGCGGCGGTTTCCCTCCCAAGCCCTGTGGTGAGGTCTTCTCCTCCAGCAGCAAAGCCCTGCTTCCCTCCTTCCCCTTACACCCGGGGCGAGTCCTGAGCACGGGGGCCGGAGAGGTCCCCTCTGACCGGAGATGATTAGATGAAGTTAAAAATGAAAAATGTGATAGATCAGATGGACTAGAGAGAAGATAGATAGATTATTCTTATTTTTCACTTGAATAACTCAATTTTTTTAATAGCTTTCTTGTTGTTGTCTTTTTAATTTTTACCTTAGCTGGCTGAAGGTAAATATCTGTGATGTGAGCAATACTGATTTGTTCCAGCAGGACACTTTTTATAGTTTATTTCTGGAATGAAATGCTGTATGCACTCTTCCAGCCCAAATGGGAATGTTCCTTCTTAAATTTTTTTTTCCTAGGAGTAAACATCACCATAATAGTCATTGCTGAACTGTTTGCAGTAGACAAACACAAAAGGGTTGCAAATGCAGCCAAAGAGAGAAAGAAAAAGAAATATTCTCAAAAATGTTTGGCACTGTTTGCTCACCTTTGGAATATACATCCTGTTCCTCTTCTTAAAATATTTTATTTTTTTAATATAGCTGGGTGAGCTGGTATTTCTTCTGCTCAAGCTGTCTCTAAACTTTCATTTCCAACAGTGGCAGCAGATTATGAGATGATACTTATAGAAATGACATTATATCATTCTTTAAAATACCCATCCTGAAAGGCAAAATCTGCAGAAATTATAGGACTAAGAGGCCTCCTTTGAGAGGCAGAAACTATTTTAACTCGTTATTTTTAGAGCTCTGCAAATCACATATTTTTCTCTTCACTGGCAATTCAAAAAAATAACATTGGAAATTGTAATAAGTTTTTAAAAAAAAGAATTCTTCACAACTTCGTGCTATAAAATGGAAAGTTGAAATATGTCATTTGTGGGCAAATGAGATGCTTCACTTTAATTTCAACTTTTTTTTTTTTTGTTCCTTTTCTTAGGAAAAAATTAAACACAGAATGATCTATTGTGAGCCGGTCACCCTTGCGGCCTGGATTGGGGTTTCTCAGTCAGGACACTGGTCCTGGAGCATGAACGGTGACACAGATACACAACTAAATATTTCTGTAGCGGCCGATCCACCTTGACCATGGGTAACTGCATGTCTGTGAGCCTGCAGGCTTTACCTCCACTGAGCGCCACAGGCTGGGTAAAATTAAACAAAGAGATTGAACGATTTGGAATATTTTGGAGGAATAATGCTGAAATCTCCTGTGATTGCTGGCATTGTCCGCGGAATTGTTTCGTAAATTAGCCTGTTAAATCAGTTGCCAGAGAAGGTGCTGGTGTTGTGAGGAGCTGTGTGGGGAGCCCCACAGTGCCCTCATACCTGTGGGGCAGCCGTGCTGGGATGCTACCTTCGCATCCTTCCTGGTGCTCTGCTGTCGTGGGAACAGCTATTTTCAGTAAGGAGATGGTGGCTGTAAACAGCTCCGAAAGTTGCTGGTGTTAAGGAAGCTCGAGGGCCAATTTTGTTTTTATGGGGAGGATTTTGAAGGAGGATCCTGACCCTAAAAACTGGATGCAGTGGGGAGAGATGGATAAAGAAAAGGGCGATGGCAGTGTGGTAATTCCATGTAGATTAAGGAGAAACCAACATGCAATATAGCAGAAAAGAAAATCTGTCAGAATTCGCTTTGGCTAATGAGGGCTTTATAAACAGGAGTACAGCTCACTAGAGACAGGTCTAGCAAATGAAAACAGGTGCAAGAGTTGCTTCTTTACGGTTAAGTGAAGAAGTAAGGCAGGAGCGCATTTGAGGCAATGGAGGAAGGTGTTTACAACTTGAAGAAGAGGGACAGAAGGTCTGGAGAAGGTTAGATGATCAGTGTGGATTGCCATGATATTCTGTAGAAGAAATCACGTTTCTTGGGTGTCTTACATGCAACCGGCTCCCTGGGATTGTGACTCGTGGAGCAGTGTCAGAGAACACCTTCACTTGCCAGACACTCTGCTCACACGCAGATGTCCCAGGATATACAGTCCTGAGCCTTATTTCCAACTCAGGAAATGACTGCTTCGGCGTTTGTTGTCATTGAAGAATAGTAATGCTTCTATTTCCTTTTTTTCCTCCTTTTTTTAATGAGAAAAAAGATCTTGGTAGGAGAAACTTATTTTTCAGAGATCTTGCTTCTAAAACTTTTTCCTTAACATGGTGCAGCCAGTAGTTTAAAAGTTCTTCTTTAATTACATTTTTAAACTTCCCTCTCTTAATTACTTTTTTTTCTTTTCTTTATTATTAACACCTAAATATGCTACTATTTGGAGCACAAACAGACAGAGATTACAATTAACAGAATAATTACACTCTTTTTGTCAGTGTAACCTCATGGTACAGAAAGTATTACAAATCCATTTTAAAACATATTAAATGTTCATATTAATGAGGATAATAGAGAACAAGTACCAGCAAACTAAATATTGTTAATGATTTTGAGCTATTAAATTCATTACCATTTCCTTTCATAATAAAGTGGTTACTTGCTAATTAGACCTTTTTTAACTCGTCATTATTGAATTCATTACATTGTGTGCAGTTAACCCTTAAAAGATCTGCCTGGGTATACAGATGCAATTAAAAAATAATTTCAACAGCATATGAAGCTGATACGCCGTTTGCAATCCCGCTTGTATTTTTGACAGTAGCTCCGTGTTCTTTTCTTCTGGTGCATTTTCTTGACACATCATGCCTAGCAGCTTCTTAGCTGTCACAGCAGCTTCAGCAACATGCACGATGGAAACATGCTGTATTCATTTCATTTAATAGCATTTAATGTTAAAACTAAAGTAGAACCCACTTGTTTGGCCAGGGAAAAAAATATCCATCAGCACGCTAAATGGCTGACGTCAACGAGCTGCTCTTCTCCAAGTTAAATCTGCTGAGGGTTGGGATGATTTACCTTTTCCTCTTACGGAGTCAGATATGCTTGTGCCTGAGCGGGTATCTGGTCTTTCTCTGCAACCCTGAATGGAAATCCTGCCCCTGCTAAAGTTCATGTCAAAACTTCTCTTGATTTCAAGGTAGCCCTGGAGTTGTTTCCCAGCAGCTCTGAGGGTTTGCTCCCCACTTGGGAGCTATTTCACTGTGTCCCACATGGCCAACTGCTGGAGAGGGCACTCCCAGGGACTGAATTTAAATGTTTCTTTGCTGCTTCTTTCTGCTCCAGGTCTCATTCATTCAAAAGAATGGATTCAAAAGATGGAGACTCCACATCTTAACTTCTTCCTTTTTCCTCCATGCACATTTTTTTTTCCTAAAAAAAACCCCAAAAAACAAAAAAGACGTGGTTTGTCACCATCACCTCTCCCTCACACTTTAGAGCTATGCGTGTTATAATACTTATTCTGTAAATCTCTGAGGCCTCATGGATAGCGCTCTGTGCTTTGCGTGGTTGTGGCACAGCAATGTGGAAAACGCCATTTTTGGAGCAACTACGCTGTCACAACGCTGGCTGTCGTAGTGCTGGCTGCCTCGGCAGCTGGGCGTGCACCGCTCGGGTTATTCACTGCAAGTGGCACCACCGAGGAATAATATTACTTGGGTAGGAAAGGCTTGGTGACACTTATTGCTACTGTACTTGATGGCTGGAAGTTGGGCTGATGGATACCCTGCAAATCCAATAGATAACAGATAAGCTGTGCGTGCACTCTATGGCTCTGGAGAGATGCCACCACGCCGTTATTCAGATCAGGCCGTCCTCCTCCCACCAATCCGAAGCCGGGTCTTTGCATACATGAGATATGAGGGTACGGCTGCGGGCCTGTCGGTGGGCCAGGCACAGCCTGGCTCAATATATAACAACAGTAACGCCATGTATTTGTAACCTGCGTTTTATTTAAAACCGAGTCCCTTTCACCTGTAAACAGCTAGGGTATAAATGTGCCTCACCAATCACGTTGGACTATTGTATTATACAGTCTATTGAATGTTTTTGGCAGGCGTGAGCCCCTATGCTACTGTGTCCTTATTTTATTATTGTTTTGAGGGTAGAGCTGTGTGATTATCCATTCTTGCTTCAGGCATAGCAAGCCATCTGGAATGCTTATTAAACCCACAGGCAGATCAGAAGGATATAACTCTGATGATGTACATGTACATGGGCTGTACTACATCATCAGAGCATTGCTCCTCTGATGATGTAGTACACATTAGTGGGCCTAGATAATGGATTAGAACTAGCAGAGTGAAAGTTAGACTTTTTGAAGGATGGATATGGTGTTTTCTTTCTTTCTCCCTCTGGGTAACTGCTGGCATAAAATGTAGAAAGGAAAATTTAAAAGTAAGCCAAGGAGGCTTCAAAAATTGTAAGTGCTCAGCTTGTCAATGGGGAGGGACAAGTGGTGATCAAGAGGCTTAAGGAGACAGCTTTGAAACCCTGAATCACTGCAGAGAGGTCATATGTACTTGTCTGCTTGAGTGAAAAGGGACATGGAATGCATCCAGAAATAATTCCACTTCTCCGATCCTCCTTCGGTCGGTCATCACCAAGTGGCTTTTCGGTAGGACTTTGGCTTTTCATCATACTTCAGCAGCGCATCAAAAACCCAGCCCCCTGTGTTATGACACATAGAACTAGTTTTTCAGCAGTTTCCAAATTTATGTTCATCACATATTTGCAAGTACTATTTAGAAATAAGCTTTTCAAATGAACGAGGGATCTGATCAGCTTTCAAACTAGCCTTGTGTTGTCTTTTCTGACTAAGTATGAAAAAAACCAACATCAGTAAAAAAGAAGAATGATCTGGGTGCTACTTATGGGGTGTAGGTGAACAAAGGAATAACTATTTGCATGTCTGTAGAGCCCTAAATATAATTTCTTTTTCTCTTTGTTCATAATGCTCCTTGCAGTGGTTTTCAGAGGTAGCTGATATTTGTCTAATCATGGAAAGGTGTTTCATGTCTAAACAAAACCTTTTCCTGTGGAAGCTGGAAAGGTTCATAAAAGTGAGGTCATTCAGTCGGGAAACTGAACGTGTGCTATGCAATTTAGATAACAAATTGCACACTTTAAATATCAAACTGTAAATATCAAGTACTCAAAAGAATATTGAAACTTTTGAGCAATTCCAAAGAGTAACAGAGCTTTCAAAGAGAAGCTGTACGTAGTGAACATAATGCTTTAAAAATCATAGCTGTAAAGGCAGGCAAATGCCTGTTTTAGCAATGGCAAATAGCAAGTATGTGAAGTTGTGGGTCATGTTTTATTAATGCTTAGTGTGTCTCAGGTTTAGCCACTTTGGTCAAGCGTCTCAGTGTGGGCTGGCGTGTGTCTGAGTGAAGCGTGCAGTGTGTGTGGGTAGATGCGCATTCATCAAAGCAACAATTCATTATTTTGGGTGCAGAATAGCAGTGCCACAGCAGCAGTAGTGTAATTGCTTTGCCAAAAATCTTTGCTTTAACGGGACTGTATGGCTTTCTAGTCTGATGGCAATCAGGTTATCTGGAGGTCTAAGGGAGAACTAACAAAAGTTCCCAGTTTGAAGAGCAGAGGTTAGTTTAAAGGACTGTAAACTATCAGTTTCCCTTTATGCAGATTATGAGGTTTTTCTTGGTACTCAGAGTGAGTCCCAGTTATGACCATTATATGTTCCTCTTTACCTAGACTTGATGGCAGCTAGGAGAGTTTGCTCTTTCTTTTTCACCAAGGATCTGGAGAAGTTTCTGTTTATTCCTGGACAGAATAGAAGCAAACTTGGAAAACTCTCCCCTCCCTCTGCAAATCAGACAGCTCATTTTGGATCTTTTCTTGGTGCCTTGCCGTGTTTCCACTCACAGGCACACTCTTCTCTTACCCGTGAATCGTCCTCTGTCGTCTTCTGGAGTTTGCTTTCTTGCAGCCTGCTGCAGGGCTGTTGCTTTCCTCCAGCAAAGCCAGCTGTGTCCCCCAGTAACCTGCCCGTGCCAGTTTGCTTCTTTCCTCACTACCACTTTGTCCCCAGCTCCAGCTTGCTGGGGAAGGAGATGACAAACTGTCACTTTCTCAAACACCCTCTCCTCCACTGACTACTCTTAAAGAGGCAGTGGGATAAATGAAATTCAGCATTTGAAAGGCTCAACTCCTCCAGAAAATATTCCACCCACAAGTAGGGAGCTTCAAAATCCATTCCTAGCAGTTAATGCTCCATCCTAAATGACATAGCTTTTCAGTAGTGACATGTGCATTGATCTGCATTACAAAAATAAGAGGAATAGCACTTCTTTTCAGCAGCAGATAATTACCAGCATACATCAGGTTCCCTCCTGCTGATACCCACAGAGTGGAGGGGATGGGAGTGGGCATTAGGTAGAGGGGATGCGACCAGCTTACATGTTCAGCCAGATAAATAATATTGATTGGGATTTGTGTAGAGCCCCAGCAACACCCCTCCTTGCTGGTTTGATTAGCCACAGGGGGGGTATATTTGCTACAGTTACAGGATTTCACCCCAGTCATGTCTTCCATGCAAAGGTGCTAGTTAGGCTATGAGCAGAAGCAAGCTGGGAGCTGAGAGGTTCTTCAGCCCTTATCAGAAAAGATCAGAGCTGGGTGGCTGCGGCCCTGGTGCAAGAGCTGTATGAATCGTGGGACAGGCACCTGTAAGAAACCCTCCCACCCTCCATCTGCGGGGAGGGGCAGGCAGTGCAAAATGCTCCTCTTCCCCTTCCCTGCCACCCCACTGCACGTTTGGAGTTCAGAGGCTTCAAAGCCGGCAGAGATAATTCCTGGGGGCTAATTTCTAATTTTTGGAGGCTGCATGTGCTGCTGGGGTGAGGGTCTGCACAGGTGCTTGCACAGTTGCCGTCCCTGGGGTTTGGCTCTAGGTCCCTGATGAGGAGCCACTGCCCCGCACAGGTGAATTCAGCTTTACAGAAACTCCTGAGCTCCTCTGCAATGAACCCCCCTGAGGCAAGAGGCACTTCAAATTTTTTCAAGGGAAGGGGGTGCCAGTCAACAGCTGTGGAACGCCTGTGCTGCCCTCCGGCAGGACGAGAGCCTTTACTTGACTCACCTCTCTTTGGGGCAGATGTCTAAAAAATCACTGCTGTCATTTTTCTGGCTGAGCCATCAGTACACACAAAAAAACTCCAACAACAAAACCTTAATTTTCACAGGAGTGCTGGAGAAACTTCAGCTAGGAGGGAAAGGGTCTGCCACTGCCTGCGTGGGATTTTCCCATTTCTCACTTCGTAGTCTTGTCATTCTTTAGAGGCAAATAAAGCCCATGGCACTGGGACTGAAAGCGCTCTCTGGGTCTAAGCATGCTTCGGTGTGTTAGATGGACTGAATTTCCTCTCATCAGTGAATGCAATCTGCTGTGAGAAAGTTTTACTGTCTCTGAGTCCTTATGAAAACATTCTTAGATAACTGAGACATTCCCAAACAATTAAGATAACCAGATGTGTCTGTTATTTGTAATTACCTGAACATGAATTCTTTCTTGAAGAACAGTTCCATTTTTTTGTGCTTTTTGAATTACTCTAGATAATGGATAGGAAGATTAACTCCTCTGAAAAATAATCTGTGGTTTGTACCTAGTATGTCTCATTGTGATGCAAAATCGCCTCCTTCCAGAACTGAGTGCCGGGGCTGAAACAATATGTGAAATGAAATTTCCAGTTCTGCTGTAATTGTGATCCACAGCCTTTCAGGTGACACCATGGGGTTGAACTCTGAGGCTTAAACTCTATGAACAACACATGAAGATGCTAAAATGATCTCTTCAGGCGGGGAAGATTGCTGAAGGCTGAAAAATGTTTTCACAAACCCCTTCTTTAAGCAACACAGTTTGAATAAAAGAGCTTTTGCACATGCTGCATTTGCACCTAGAGCTTCTGCAACATTTTCGTTTTACAAAGCGCCCAGCACTTGGTGCATTGCAGCACACGAGATGAAGGAAGTCAAATTCATAGTGTAGGAAAGACACTTCTACTTTTAGTTACTCTTTCTTTTAGTTCTTCAGTATCAATTGAGACTTAGCCCACACCTCAAAACTGTTATTTTTAAGGCAGTAGTCATGATATTTTGTTGCAAAAGGTATCTTTGAAACCAATAGTTTTTTTCCATCTCACTTTCAGTTTTTCAATGTTTGAAAGAAGTCCAATATTCTATTACTAATCACAGCTATTGTTGTCATCTTTGATATATATATTACTATTCATGATGTCATCGCCTGATACTTGGGCACTGTAAGTATGAAGGTGGGGAGCATCCAAGTACCATGGATCTTTCCTACTTTTCCTCTCCTGTTTGCTCCACTTTTAGTGTATGACTCAATGGCCTTATCTTTGTCTTCTCCCCTGACAGCTTCCTCCTGTTCTATATGTTTACCCATGCTTATTAATAATAGTGGTAAGACCAGTGGTGCTGATGTCACTTTCAATTGTTCCAAGAAAAGTGAGTTGGTTTTGGTGGTTTTTTTTTTCAGGAAAAAAGAAGAAAAATAATTCTTGTGTGTTACTCTGAGTACTTGATGACTGGTGAGTTCAGTATGGAGTTTTTTTTTTCCTTGAAGCTCTTTCAAAATTTCCCTCTTTCTCTTGACAGTTTTGCCTTGGGCACTGTTATCTTTGTTGTCCCAAAGGACTATCCTTGAATCTGTAAGTCATGTACATATCAACCGAGACTTCCGTCACTGCTTTCCAACCTGCTGAGAACTTACAGATCACGGCGTTGACTTGATGCTGAAAATAAACGAGCCTTAGAAATGTTTTGGAAGACTAGTGAGAGAAGGTGTTCTCAATATGAGCTAAGCTTCATTCTCTCTGCTGCATACAGTGAGTTATGATGACTTTGCCCAGGTACGAAGAGTATGTGGTAGAGTACCTAGTTGTTAAACTGCCATCTCCCTGTCCTTCAAAAGTGGAAGACATCATTTAATTGCTACTTTGGAGCCAGTGATGTTTTCAGGAAAGTCTGAACATTTTTCTGGTGCAGGGAGGTGGTTTATCATTCATTTATTCACCAGGTTCCTTCAGGCCCAATTTTCCTTCAATCAGACAGGTCCTTTCTAGGTCCATGGGAGCATTTGACATCTTCTGGATGGTCAAAACCCCACTAGTACCAGTGGGAACCAGGGAATTAGATACCTTTTCCAAGAGACCTGTGTTGTATCGCTTCCTTTTCTCTGGCTTCCAGTGTCTTCCACAAATCTGTTTGACACCTCTCCAAGCTCCATCTGTGCTTTAAGGGAATAGTCTTCCCTATTAAAACATTTCTCAGAGGCCCCGTTTACCACAAGCTACTTGTGGCATTGACTACCTGTTAGTTAGATGGCCAGGCCTAAGTGTCTCATGGCAGTGCATGTATTGTAGATATTTTGTGTTGCAAGAAGGGAGTGTGCACCTTTCTTTTGTATGGACGTTTTGTGGGATGTCTGTAGTGTCCTGCGGCACTTTTTTGAGCTGAACTATGTGCTGGTGGGATAAGGAGGAGTCATATCTGAAGCCAACCATGTGCTTAAGTTTGCCTTCAGGTGAACTAAGACTTTACAAAGACTAGCTTGGGATTTCAGGACTGGCTTGAAGACATATAATGAAATAGAGTTACACAAAAGGATTTAATTTTAACAGCATTGTGTGTGAGAGCAAGAGGGAGAAGTCTGGCAGCTAGTCACAAGGAACCAAAATAAAAGTGGAGGGAGAAGAAAATTGGGCTAGGTCAAAAAGATTGAAAAAAAAAATTGTAATTAAAAAAAAAAAAGACAAAAGTACAAAAGATAAAGCCAGGCCAGCAGGAAAGTGTTTGTTCAGTTTGCATATATTTGGTACTGGGGCAAGAGTGAGGCAAGAAGGAAGGAAAGGAAATTGAGCCTAAAGCTATGTAGCTATGGAAGAGTTGCTTTGAGATTTCAATAAAAGACACAAAGTGGAGAAGGAGGACAGGGCAAAGCCAAGGAGGGCTGAGGACAGCCCTGGCTGTGGGGGGTACTGCTGAGACCCCTGCACAAAGAGTGTTCAGACCTATTTACCCAGACTGCCTTCATCACAAATCTTCTACTTCCAAATGAATATTTGAAGGGAAGGGAATTGCTTAGATTGTTAGTGTAGCTTATTAGGTTTTAAAAATTCATGTTTCTAAATTCCCAGTATTATTTTCCCCTTGCTTTAAAGAAAAAAAAAAAGAAGAAGGGGGGGGTAAATCTCTTTTCAATAAGGACTTAATTGTCTGTTTAATCTGGAAAGCCCTCTGAACTGAAACTTACTTCTCCACAGTCTACTCTGGGTGCTGTGCGATTTTCTTCCTTTGAAGTGTCTGTTGTGCAGTTTGTCTCACTTTCAAGCTTTTCTCTAGGACTGGACATTTGTGGCCAGAGAGACGAGTTTAAACAACTTGTTAGGGACTTGTCAGGCTCCAGTATTCATTAGGGGCTGTGCTGCTGCCAGGCACTCCTGATCATCAACATGAACTTTAGGATGAGACTCATCTTGCACTCCTTTAGCCGTCTAAAAGCTAAGCTGCTTCTTTAATCCCTTTGACACTGCCAAAACGAGATCCACCAAAGGTGAAATCTATCTTATCTTGCCTATCTTAGGCATTTTTGGACAGGCTGAACCTCCCTCTGTGTTTTCCCATCTGCTTGTGTTAATGGTGGGCTTGGCCTGGATGTCTTCCTCTTCCGGAGCTCAAGCCATGGCATGTTGTTTTGACCAGCCTGGTCAAAATCTGGTTTGGTTTTGAGAAACAAAGTGGTCAATCTGTTAAATGGCAGATAATTAATCTGCTCACCAAAAAATAAAGAAGCCACAGGACTGGAGCTGTCGTAGATCTGTGAAAGAGTAGATGCCCCAGAAGCAGTCTGTTGTGCTGGCAGGCAAGAGTACCAGCACTAGAAGATAAATTGGGACATAAAACCCCCTCTGTTGTTACTGTCCCTAGGCAGGTACATTGTAGGAATGCCCCTGCCAGTACTGTTTAGAAACTGTCCAGAAGGTATAAAATACACTAAACAGCTGTTAAAGGGGGAAAAATATAACATGCAGCAGAGAAAGGTGAAGGATATGCATAAAAATATATTGAGGACCCTTCTGATCGAAATGTGAAATATGACATTTTTCCATTTGTGAGGCTGCAGAGTGCAGTAGCTGTGTTGGTGGCAGGGCTGTAGGAGGGGTGCTTTTTCCATTAAGGGCAAACAAAATGAGGGTAAAATTTTAAGTTGAGGAATTTTCTGCTGCTAGAAGGCAAATTACTACACGCACTACTACAAAAGAGCAAGGGTAAACAATACAATATGCCGCGAAATGCAGATGCGTGTGCAGTAATGCCGTGAATACATTAACTTCCCATGTTGTCAAGGCAAGTGACAGCGGCTGACTGAAATCCAGAAAGGAGCTACTGTCAGTGCGGCGCTCACACGGGCAAAGTCACATCGCTCCTAATAACAAAGTCTGTTCTGTTTACATCCTGCATGGCGATCCAGGGGCTCTTGTTTGGGGAATTTTATTTATTTTGACCCAGGGAAGTCCGCTGAGCTGCTCGATCAAACTCCAGCCTGGTGATGAGACAAACTCGACCACACTGTAGGACTGGATTTTCTGGACCTCACTTTCCTTCCAGTAACTTTTTTCCCTGCCTCTGGACTTTACAGTAGAAAGGACCAAAAGAAAATGCAGGAGTAAATAAAGCAAGCTCTTCTGGAGCTGCACCTTGGATGCTCCAACCATTAGGGAAGAAAGGGTTGTTTCATGAGGGGCAGGGAGTCACCGAAGTCTGTAGTGTCGTGCCTACAACTGTGCACCAATCTGTGCAGAAAAGGGACCGCGCGGTCCTGAGTTTCTCTTTCCTTGTGCTGTGCACGTCCCCAGGAAAACCCTTCAAAGGCTAAATCAGTAGATTTAGTCCGTGTCCCAGTTTGATTAAGGTAGGTCTGTGTGTGACTTACCCTGCGCTGAACATAACCAAGGCAGGAGGGTAAACATCCTATTGTGCTGGATTTGATGAAAGAAAATCCTGGAAAACGTTGCACTTGTCTAAGAAAACTGCCAGAGGCAGATTATTAGGTCTGAATTAAAATGCAGACGAGATTCATTAAATTGTTGACCCTGCCCCCTCCAAAAAAAAAAGTCAGGTTGCCATCTTAAATTGACAGCATTAGAGACAAATTATGTGCACTGATTAATAAGTGTGGGCTAAATTACGGCTTAGAGAGCGGGTGGAGCGCGGTGGGAGTGAGAGCGAGGGAGGGAGTGGAGGAGGCGAAAGCCATCCTGCCTGCGGAGACAGAGCAGTGCCAGGAGGTGGAGGGGGGTCCTGTGGCACCGGGGTTGTTGAGGGGGGACGAAGGACAATCAGTGGGGGAGCGGGAGGAAGGAGCTGAGCCTCCTCCAAGGATCCTGTTCCCTCCGGGAGGAAGACGGCGACACAGCACCTGCTGTACAGCGGTTTGCCAGCACGCTCCCCTGGCACAGCAATGAGTGGTGAGCTCAGGGACTATGTTACCCCTATGTGAGGGGATAGAGGGAAGTTTTCAGTTTAATTAAAAAAAAAAAAAAAGAAAGAAAAAAAGGCCTTGGAAGGGGCAGGTTTATGAAGTTAAATAAGAAAGATAGGATAAATCAGAGACTTGAGGAGCCAATTTCAATCATGCTGAAAAAAAAACATACTGACCATTTTGGACAAAAAACGAAAGAAGCAAGCTTAACAGTATGTGTATTACTCACAAGACATAATTCTCTGAAAATAGCACGACCGGTACATAAATAGCAAAATGAATGTTATTAACATGTTAATTTTACTAACCCTTTAACCTATTGATTAGCCAAACAGAAGGAAACAGCATCTTTTCATGCTTCCCCCTCCCCCCTGCCTGCCTTTCGTGTAATTGGATTCAAATTCACATCTGTAGCTACTAAACCAATGTTTTCAACCTTTCTTCTACACCTCCCCACCCCCAACTGTTTAACCTCCCATCTCCAGCTCTGGCGTAAATGTAAGCCTTTATTTGTGAATATTCCGATAAGCACTTTGCCTCCAACTATATTGTTCAAGTACCAGCATCATTGTTACAGCTGTAATTGTTACTATCAAGACACAGTTCTTTGTAATTAGAAAGTCAAGATGGTATTCAGCAGCATGGCAGCACAGATTCTCATTTGTTAGGCTATTAGAAAAAAATGTTTACAAAGAAAACAGTGTCATTGTTTAGTGCTCTTAATTGACCATCTGCCTGGTAAAGAAATGTCCAAAGAAGGATAAATAAGACTATAGTACACTTATTTATTTATTTTCTTTGTGCAATGAGTAAATTAGGAAAAGCAACAGCAGATCCAAACTAGACAAGACATTGCTAAATCAGGCTGCAAGTGAAATCATGGCATGAATACATTAACTTTTATTTCTCTCAGTGTCAAGACTTGTGTCTGCATCTTCCTCAAAGTTTGTTGGGAAGAAAAAGGAGGCCAGATCTTGGTGGGCACTGTGGAGTTGACAGCATTCATCTTTTAACAAAGTCAAGCATATGCTGCTTTGAGTGCAGCATCTTTGCATGCTCAATGACGTGTTTAATGTCACCTTTCCCACTGTAAATCATCCCTGAGTAAATCCACAAGGGAGAGTGGTACTAGGAATTAAGCAGGAGAGAAATAAAATTCATGACCATGTGGTTCTATCTCAGGGAATTTGGTACGTATTGACAAGAGAGATTCACACCTGACGGGGCCGAGAGCTAATTTGTAGTAGGGCTGTTTATCTTCTGCCTGAAAGGAATGCTTTTTCATATTTAATGTGCGTTTTTCTCATCTCTGTGTGTGTATGCGTTTGTGATTTAATGTAGCTAAGGGTGCATCTGGTTTTGTTGCTTGGCAAAAATGTAGTTTCAGATTTTGAGCTAGTTCAAAATTCAAGAAGGGTGGGGCAGTTCGGTCATCAAAAACCTGATTTGATCTTTCTCGTTGTACAAGGCGCTGTCTTAGGTAGGGAGCATTTGATCTGTTCTGGCAACATTTGTTTACAGTTTTGAAATGAGGAATGAAAAAAACCCAACAGTATTACCATGCTAAACCAATATGGCAAATGACCAAACTGATCTTTTGTACTATTTGTCTTCCAGCATTCCAGGTGGAAATAATCCAGTACATTTATATGTTGATTTATTACAGTGTGGAGTAAAAAGAAAAAGAAAAAAAAAAAAAAGAAGCAATAGGAAAAAGAAGAATGAACTAAAAAAGTAAGAGTTACGTTTAAAAATAATAACCTCTCTAAATGTTACCTTCTAGTTCTGAAAGGCACTAGGATGCCAGTGAGGGGAGCCCCAATTCTGCCTCCTCCATGGCCACTGCAGTGTCCACCCAGATGGGGACAGGGACAGAAACCAGAACCCTTTCAACAATTAGCAGCGTGTCAACATTGATGAAGCTGGTAGGTGAAAAATACCTAAAAAGCTGAGAGCATTTTTAGCCACCAGTTCCCACAATGATAAATGCACTAATGGCTCAAAATGAATTTTCTTTCTGCAAAACCACTGTTTTGATGCCTTCACCCAGTTCCTCAAGAGTATCATCCCTTGTCCAGCTGTTGCTTACTGAAACCTTCCTTTTTCCAGTCTTCCCTGATTTCATCTCTAAATACTAATAGTTTTTTGTTTCTTTTTCTTCCCCAGGTATTTACTCTTGTGCACAGATTTGCTTTGAGTCTTGAGGGAGTACCTCAAAATCTTGGTTTTCTGCCTGATGGCTTTTGAGGACAGGTAGTAGCTAATGGAATCTGGCTATCATTTGCCTTAAAAACACCAACACTTACTACTTCAAAATTTGAAATTTCCTTTCACTCCTGTTTCTGGAGATCTTTCATTAGTGACCTACCCCTTTACTTAATTTTCTTCCTTCTGGTAGGAAATAAAACAGAATAATTTCCATCAGTAGGTGCAGGAAAGTGAGAAGCGTGCAGGCCTTTAAGGGTACTGAACGTTTTTCCTGACTTAGAGACATTCATTTAAGAGGCCCAAAGTCTTTCTTTTGTATCTTCTGGACTGTAACCAAGGGAAGTAGACACCTGACCCTACTGAGATGGAAAAGCCTGCTCAGATAGCCTCCTGCTTGTGCGTGCTGATGTCTCCGTGCACGCTGCCTATTGCTCTTATTGCTATATCAGTTTTATAGTGCCTTAATAATCATAGAATCATGGAATCATAGAATGGCCTAGGCTGGAAGGGACCTTAAGAGATCATCTAGTCCACCCTCCCTGTTATGGGCGGGGACGCCACCTCTCGACTAGATCAGGCAACACATGGGGACCGAGCGGGAAGCGAACCCGCGACCTCGGTGTTGGTCATTATCGTCAGCACCACACTCAAACCACTGAGCTAACCAGCCCCCTAATGACTTCTTGAAGGTGCCTTTATAAACTGCATCTGTACCTCTTCCCCCAGCACCAGGTGTATGCGTACATCAGTGTGCACCTCGCAAGGGGAGGTCCTTGTACACGGAGCTTGTGCCTTCCTTTTGGAGTACTGAGCAGAATAAGTGGTTCAGAAAAACCTGATTGACACCAGTAGTTTGAAGATCATACATGTCTAGCTACTTGTTCAATTTGTTTAGTCCAGTGGTCTCCTTTATTAGGAGCCTTAGGGTTTTTCTTTTGATTTGGCAGGATGATTATAATGAGAGCTCCTTAGTGCTACTACACCAGGGTATCTGCCCACTTGCTCTCAGCCTCTGCTGTATAGCTTGTGATTAATGTAAAACAGTCAGATGCCCTTCAGATCTGTCGAATTTGGGGATTCTATTATAAACACAGAAAGTGTGCTGACCGCACAAAGCCCTTGGTGGTACCAATTAAAGACAGCATCATTCAGAGTTGGCACTTCTCATCCCGCACCTTTTTTTTTTTTTTTCCCTTTTTTATTTTCATGGCAAACCTTTTCTGTGGCAGTGTTGGCCCCTCTGCTGCCGTGCACTTATGCCACGCTCAAGCCCCAAGGTGTGACTTCCTTGGGTAGCGGGGAAATGCCTTGCTTTCTGCTCTTGCCCAGTTTCTTTGCCCCTTAGCAGGCCCTCTCTCTGGCCTGACGTGAGCGATGGGATCTGAGTACAATATCTCTTCGTGTCAGCCTGCAGGAATGGGGAGAATTGCCTGGATTGCCCCTAGCAGAAAGCCCTGTGGTGTCCCTTCCCTGCTGGTGTAGCGGCTCTGGGCTGCCACCAGAGATCATCTGATGAATTTCACAGTAAGACCCCAGTTTATCAACATTATTTTTTTATTCCAGTCAGTATTCCAAGTATTCCTTGAATGTCACGAGTGAAGAGCTGGATTATTCACAAAGTGTCCAGTGTTAAATCCCATTTACATGCAAAACTTGTGCCAGCTTACCCTGAGGTTAAATCAGTGCAAACGCCTTCTGTGAGGACTCTTCTAAACTAATGAGAATGACCTCCCATAATTTCTTTAATTAAAGAACAACAACAACCTAAATCAAGATGAAACATGCTTCATATTAAATAAGGTTGGCCAAGGAAACGGTTCTGCGTTGCTTGAAACGCTGACTGTGCTTTTAACGCTGAATCGCGCAACTGCTTTGAGCAGAGCAAATCTGAGCTCTGGTTTTGGACTTCTGGTCAAGCAGCTGCAACAGGGAGAGGATATTACACTTGTCCCCACCAAAGCCAACACAGATTTTTGCCTCTGCCTGTGAGGTGGCCAAAGTCTCTCTCCAACGTACGTGTTTTGTGTTAAATCCCGTGCACCGCTTGTGATATTTCAAGATTATGTATAAAGTGTCTGGATCGAGACAAAGCATTATTTTTCATCGAAGTTACTCCCCCCGCACCCTGCTCGGTGTTTGTCAGAAAGGAATAAAATTCACCATACAGGAGCAGAGAGGAAAATTCTTTATTTCTGAAATGTTATCTTCCAGAGTCAGGCTTTTTCTTGCGTAAAACTCTCCATAAATCTGGGGTCTGGTAACTTTGATCTATGCACCCTCTGTCTACAACATATGCTCCAATTGTGCTTCTTTCTTAACTGACTATAAGGAATTGAGGAACCCTCATGTAGGAAAAAAAACTGATTTCTTCTTTTGCTGCTCATTTCTTCAAAAAAAGAGTGACCTTTAAAAGCTACTTACATGACACTCTCGGCTGTGAAGGCAATGGCTATCCTCCTTCCTTTCGTTGCCGATTCAGGAAACCGCCACGCGCAGAGGTAGCATTGTTTCCCATCCAACAACAATCTCATCACAAGTCTTGTGACCATCTAAGATCATCCTGTTTATCTCAAAATATCCCCTTCTAATCCAGCTGTTTTCTAAGCCTGTCCTGAGAGATGATTATTCAGCTGCTTTTCACGGACCTAAACCCTTAGCTGACTCAAGTCACCCATTCACGTAGGGTTGGTGTCTCCCTGTAGGACTCTCCCCATCAGTGCTCAGACCCTCCTGGAAGGGGATCTGTGCCCAGCGAAGCCAGCCAGAAAAGTTTCCCCACGAGGCTGCGGGATGTCAGCGGCGTTTGCTGCATCTGTATCTCACTGCAGCAAAAACCTTGTGAACAGAATCGCTGCGATTAATCCTAGCACAAAATGTGGGCAGAAGTGGAATGTGATTTTCTTCTCGATCAATATTATGGAGCTTCCACCAGTCTTTTAACAATGTTTTATTCATGGATGAAAAGATACTAGGGTCCCAGTGTATTATAGTCATTCATGTTAGGACCTGTAAATGAACCCAAAAATAATCGTAATGTTCTGTTGCCTGCTACACACAGAGTATACACTCAGCTTACTAGTGTATAAATTAAAGATAAACTGCATTTAATCCCATTAAGCATTAAAACGTAAGCAAACAAATTGACTAACAAAATACAGCAGGATGGCAGAAAAAGAAAATAAGCTCAGAAAATAATTGGTTCTCAGGAAGTTAATGAAAGTTTGTGGTATGCTTTTTATATGAATAGAGTTCAGAAGAGATTATTTTTTTTGAAGCGTTACTCACAAATCTCCCGTATCCACAATAGATCTTTTGTTAACTGTACCTGCACATTTATTGTGTATGACAGCCTAATAAAATGAAGTCATTTTAATAAACATTGTATCAGAATATCCTATCTTCTGTGTGGCAATGCGAATTTCCACTACTGAAGGAAACATTTAACATTCTCACCATTTTAATACTTTTAATAAATATTTGCAATTCCTGTGATAACGCATAATGGCAGAAAAATGCATGGCCTCCAAAATTTATGTGGCTGCTGGCAGGTGGCCATTTTCCAATTTTCTGTCTCACTAATATACATTTGTTATGTATTTCTGAGGGCTTTTTTTCTCGGTGTTTGGCATGCCATAAAATCACTATTTCTTTTGCAAGAGGAAGCATTTGTGACAAAGAAATTCCAACTGAACCTAAAACTGACAAGTGGACATCTGCTGGCCAAGCCAGAGAAGAAAAGTGGGGTTTTTTTGCCTGACTCAGCTCACAGTTTGATCCCCTCCCATCGGCCGAAGCCACAATAGGTTTGGATCAGAGACTCATCCTCCAAACTGATAACAGGAATCAGTTCTCGCTTAGTAATATTTTCTGAAGTGTGACATTGCATTGCATCATGTTCTGCATGACATGACATGAGATAACATAACAGTACATGATGGGTTAGGACATAGGGAAGTAGGATGCAAGTTAGTGTTATGCATTGTGTGTTTGCTTTTTTTCCTAAATTGTTGGATCAGAGCGTATGATGAGCTGTGAGTGGTCTCTTCTGTGCTGGCTTTATACAACAGCTGTCGTTATAGTAGCTGAGCATCCAGCAGCAGATAAGTAAGCCTCTATTGACAGCTGAAATCCTTGAATCTTTCCATAAGCACATATCGTTCTGTATATTTAAGTAGTAGTATTCATTTGAAGAGCAAGAAAGCGGTGACTCTCTGAGAACGAAGCATAAACAGACAAGCAGGAAGAAGTGGTAAAACTACTAAAATGATATATACTTATCCTCTAAATGGAAGGAAGCTGATTTTGTAAAACTCTTTATTGCGTTCATAACAAAGCAGGGGATGTCCTGTATCGCTGTGCGTGTGCTTCTTGAAGATCCTTTCTGGTAGCAAATGGTGTTCGGAGAGCGCGATTTGTTATCAGAGAGCTATTTGCGATGGCCGAGATAGAGGGCCACTGAATAAATATCTATAGCTCTCAGGAACTGAAACATGATGGTGCAGTAGATGGAAAAGAAATATCTCAAGCAGAGGAACAGAACCTCCTTACCAAAGGTGACTGCAAATTCGACAGTGTTTGGTTTGGTTTTTTCCCCAAAGCTGTGAGGCAACAGGATAATCAAAATTAATAATATACTGTAATGGAAAGGAAAAGATTGCTGTGTGCCTAAGCAGGAAATGGTAGGTTTTGTTTCCTTTTTTTTTTTCTTTTTCTTAATGTGCATGAGAGGGATTTTTTATTAATAAGAAATTTACAAGACAAGACTGTCTAGGAGGCCTTTTCAGACTTCCCTGCCAATGAAACCTGGGACAGATTAGTATTATTACTTTTTACATTGCTCATAGGTAAAGTGTGGGCATGTAGCCACTAGCAGACTCCGATTCTATCAAGAGGACCCGATACATGCAGCTTTGTGGAAATGAAACTTGGGCTACTTACATGTTGTTAGCGTTGCCAGCACCTTCCCTCACCCTCCAGTTGCCTGAAATTTTCTGTTTGTGACGCGCACTGAAAATACAGGGGTGCTATGAAGAAATAATTGCTCAAAGCACTGATGTAGCATGGGTGCGCTGTGGTCAGATTTTTAGAAGGGCTGAGCACCTGCTGTTTTCAACAACTTAATAAAGAAAATACATATAACGTGCCCTCACAACAGGAAAGGAGCATTCCAGGGCCTGCTAGCCAAAGCCCTGATGGTGTCTTGGTGCCCTGGAAATCATTTCTGTGATAGGACGCGGCACAGCTTATTGACCGTGCGGGTGACACACGTAGAAATTAAAGATTGATGGCTGACTTGTAAGGAATTAGGAGTTAAAGGGACAGAGTGTTTTTTCTTAATATATAATTTATATTTATCTGCTGTTAGGCTGCGTTCCACTCGTCCTGGCCCTGTTCCAATGGTGCATTAGCATCGCTGCAATTAGTATGAGAAAAATTAGGTTTCTTCAACTTGTATTTCAAATAGGACTTAAGGACCTCTGCAGCAGGTGACAGGACTTCTTGCCAAGATGCACAAATAGACAGACCATTATTAAGACTGGTTTCTGATGCTGATTTGTGCTCTTCCTTTTCTCCATCTATGATTTTTCTTTGATTACACTAATTCCTGGAATGATAAATACCTCTGTCTCCTAGCAAAGGAGAAAGACTGTGCTCACAAGATTAGGAGAGGTAGCTTTGCCTCATCAGATATTGTTAATTATGCTCAAAAACCCTGCAACTTCTTGGCCGTAAAGAGGGAAGTGACAGAAGTATGGTTCATTTTAGCACCTTCCACCTTGCTGCAGCTGCGCCCCATGCGGTAGAAGAGGTGCAGGCGAGGAACGCATTGCTCGACCACAATGACTGCTAAGTCTTTCTGCAAAGGATTGCTGCATTTTTCAGCTCCTGGTTTGAAAAGAGGGCCCAGTCCTCACCCATTTGTGCTTTTTTTTGTCTTTTTATTTTTTAATCCTCGTGCAGGCCCTATGGACAAATATATTGATGCCTGTGGCCTGTATAGACAGGCTGGCATTTGCTGAACCTACGTTGGCTTGATAAAGGTTGGCGGCCTCAGTTACATGGTGGTTTAAAAAAAATAAAATAATGGGAGTGTTCATTTAGATGAAAACAAAGCACAACTGTTGGGGCTTAACCCTCAGATTTTCCCTGTCGTGCCCGACAGAGTGTGGTTGCTCAGGAAAAGTTGCAATTCGTGTTAGATTACTAGTTGGCATTTGAGTATAATTCATAGAGCAATAAAGGGTCTACTTTGGAGAAACACAGCTGAGCAGTACAGAATAGCTGCTGGGGCACACGAGCTGTGCTTGAGTTAATCCACTGCCATCTTTCTTTGTCTTGGGCGGACACTGCATTCCTGTTTTCAGCCAAGCGACTTTTCATTATGGAAACTACTGTTGCTGCTTGGTCTGGGAAGCCCTCAGAGAGGGTACAGAGAGAGGGCGGTGTTCTCTCTCCCTGGACAAGAAAAGGACAAGGCTACAAAGAGTTAACTGAGAAAAAAAACCTGGCTACTGTACAAGACGTTAAATCTCTTAGTTTGCTGGGGAATTATGGGCAAGTTGTTTCGTTGTCTGCATTTTTGTTTTTCCCTTTACTTGACCTATGTTGGCCCCAGTTCAGGAAAGAATCGCTGTTTGGAAAAGTGCTTACTGGTCTTAATGTGACAGTTTCAGGGCTTTCCTGGACCAGTCCTGCACTGCTGGATCTGTAGAAGATGAAGGTGCATTTTCCACAGATGATTAGAATCTTACGCCAGGACTAAAAATGCAATTTGGAAGTGATCAGGTAGGAATTTTCTGTTGGTTTGTGGGGATTTTGTGGGCCTTTTTTTTTAAAACTGAAAACTAGTTGTGTCAGGTGCTTTTCATAAACAAGAATTAATCTGTTTCGAAAAGAACTCAGCTGAAAACCATGAGAATCGGGTGCAAATGTTACAATTTTCAATCAGAATTTCTCAGCTGTCTTATGGTAGTCTGGAGTACCTGACCAAAAAGTTAATTATCTTAATGAACAATATTACAGAATTATGTAAACTGTCTGATATATATCTCTACATGTTTATTTTATATTTAATTTATATAATAAATAATGTACAAAATTTACTAAAAAATAATTGTAAAATTATTTATTTTAGGCTGATGCTAAAATCTTATTATATAATCCAAATAGTATTATATAGACACATATAGTTAGTGTTTGAGATTCGGGAGAAAAATCATTACTTTTCTTTACAATGGACAGTAATGAGATATTGAGGTGATCTAACAAAGGCCCCTTCTAACCCATCCTCTTGCCACTTAAGTCAGTCACAAAGTGCAGCTCAAATTTGCATGTACATTCACTTTTACTAAATGGTAGACTTTTCTACCTGCTTTTTTTTTTGTCTAATCAATCCTGAATTTACAGCCATGTTGCCTTTTTAGAACTGCTTTGGGGACTTGCTCTCACGTAATATTTTGTTGTGATTAATCTGTCTTACATTTGAGAACTGTCTGTGTTTTTGTTTCTGTTTGTTTTATTAAATGGAGGATATGCTGTTAAGTTTTTGTGTTGCTCATGTTCAATGCAAACTGGTAAGAACCAGATTTTAACCAGTATTTAGTGTGATACCTTGTAGGAAGAGAGAGCAGCAGATGACTGCAACAACTTTGAAGGACAGCTGTTTTTTCAGCCCAGCTATCACTTGCACAGTATTGCCATTTCTCTTTGGATAATCAGTATAGGTTGGCAATAATGCATAACAACATACAATTATTAACAGTGAAATGATTGCATTATTCTCTTCTAGCAGAAAAAAATGTCCAACTTACAACAAAGGCAGGTGGCAGGGAAGGCTCTGCTCATTGTCCAGCTGCACTCAGCAGTGCCAGTCGTACCACACCAGGAAAACCCACTCAAATGGCAACAGTGAGGCAAGTCAGTCTTTTCTATTACTGGAATAATCTGTGCCATTCAAAATGGGGAGACAGTTCATTGGCAACTGTGGAGAAGAGTGGATTTGCTTTCCTCAAAACCAAAACAAAGGCTTTGCAACGTTACATATATTATTCTGATCACAAAAGTGTCTTGCATTAGGACTTTCAGCGTGAGATAATTGACCTTGACATCGCTTTCAGCTAAGGGCACATAACTCTTATCACAGTGACTTATCTTGAAGAAAAGCGTGCAACTGCAAAGAATATTTACTTACTATCATCTCCTTTTTTTTATTCTTTTTTTTTTTCGATGCTTGAAAATTGTGTGCTGCAAGGACAAGTAGGCAGGAGTGTAGTGAGGGATGGAAGGTATTTTATGTGGATGAACACATGAAGAGGTGATTATGTATTGCTAAAAGTCTAATCCTTGGATAAACTACAGTTTGCTATTAATTCTTTGGACTTGCTTAGCTGCTACTTAACATTTCCATGACTTAACAATTATATTCTTGAGCTAAGAGTAACTTTTCAACAAAATGTGTGGGGATTAGAAACATCGATAATTATATTAATTAATATTAATGGGAGTGACAATATTTGTAGTCATATGACAAACATGAGGAAAGCAGGGCTTTAATTTTATCAATTAATTCTGTTTCTAATTGCTTTCACTATTCAATTGTCAGAACGTGTTCCCCTTGCATCAAGGAATGTTAAGCTGGAAGCACCGACGAGAATTAAGGGGAAAGAGAGCAGTGTATTTGTATAGGGTATCGTCTGTTATCCAGAAACATATTGAGCCTTGTCTGTGGGCTTTGCATTTTCTCCTGTCTGTCTACTTATTACAAATGCCAGTCATCTGGAGTAGTGGGTTCAGTCTCAGTTGAGATGGGTTAGTAAGCAGAGAAGCAGTCAGGAGCAGAAAATCCCGCTTATTGAAGGACTCCCCAAATTATCAAATACCCTTCTTCCCACACCTTCCCATATGTGCAGGATGAGCACAGGACAGCAAGACAAGCAGACTTTGGAGAAGAGAGCTGGGTGAGTGTATCTATACTGACTACTTAGGTTTGTTTAATACATCTGGTTGGGTCGAAGTTCTCTCTAGAGGAAGACACAGAGTTGCAGTCCATTGGCCTTAATTCTTCCCTGTGCTCCTGTATCTTTATTCTGCTCCACCAGCTTAACGCAACCGTAAAACCAACACAATACCCCCACAGCACTCCCTGGCATGAGGAAAACCCTCCACCAGGTCCCTCACTGAGTGTCACAGCTGCCACGGAGGTTTCACGGCACCAGGGGGAAGGCAAAACCCCTCATACAGATGTGTCCGGTGCAGGGCAGAGCCAGGAGATGATGCTATTGCTTGGTGTCCCAACAGGGCGGGGGTGTGCAAAACCCCAGCCCTAAGGGTGGAGGCATCTGTCAGGGAAAAAAAAGAATCCTATCCAAACAGTTCTCCGTGTGAAAGTCTTCGTGACCTGAAACTGCTCTCCTCAGAGAGATTTTGGCCCATAAAGAAATCTCAGCGCGCCAAAGTTTCCCTCCGCACAGAGGCATAACAATCCAAGAGGCCAATAAAACTAATAATGACTCTCTCCTGGGGAAGCTGCAGTAAAAAAAAAAAAAAAAATGCTGCCAGCTAAGAATTGTGCCTTTGATGGCTCTGGAGGTGAGATATCAACCATCTCTACAACTGCTAATCCCCTCATGTGGTTTTATACTCGCTGCCCTCTCGGTCTGTGCCTCGATGCTATATGCAACATTTCGGGGTCTGCTTTTCTTTTCAGTTCGTCCCTCCCTTTGACCCTCCTTAGGATTCCATCTCTCCAAGATTCTGAATAAATATCTCGCCAAAAAAAAAAGTGTTCTGGACAGATTCAGATCTTTCGCGCTGATACAAGCGTTGCTGCTTCTCCACATCCCCGTCGGGGCACGCAGCTCAGAATTAGTCCTTCTGTGTTTGTTTCCACTGCACCGGGATGGACCTGTGAGCCTTTGCTTTCCCCCATCAGGAAGCAGAGATTTAACGTATCGAACGCACCAGAATTGCTTAATGAGCGCTCAGTGAATATTAATAAAAGTTTGGACGTGACTCAGGCTACAATGGATGAGAAGTTTGAAAGCTTTGGTTCAGGATTACAGGAGGCTGTGAGAAAATATGGTATCCAGCAGCTAGCATATAGTGCAGATATTTCACTATCCAGGGATCTCTAATTACTAATAATGTACAGGAACAGTATGATATGTCCTTACAATTGCAGAATCCTTTTCAAAGATAATCTTTAATAGTTTATTTGACAACCTGTAAAATTATAGAAAATTATTAGTCTTGGGAATTACAAAAATCCCCATAGTACAGTCAAACAATAAAATTATAATTACCTGTGGGTAATTGAAATTTAACTGTTTTTTTATTGTATATTACACATCAATAGCAACATAAGTTCAAGAGTGTCCCCCTCCCCTCCCTTTTTCTTTTCCTTACAGAAGCGGGGAAAATGGACAACCCTGCTGGTAGCTTGTGAGCCCTTGTCACAGAACGGAGCCTGAACAATTTCGATTAAAGCAGTATGTTCGAGACTGTCATTAGACCTGCATTAAATTACATATCTGAAATGTTAAAAATAAAGAGCACCGAAGCTTATTCATAGCCGCCTGTGGTAAAGTATGTAGTCAAGGGTTTGATTATCTTTAAAGTTATTATTTTTCTCTTTTCTAAAACTTATTGTTTCCTCAGACAAATATCCAGCACATTTAAGAATGGTATGAGCACGTGAGCCAAATTGCTTGAGGTGGATAAAGCGTTTGTGTGTTTCCGTCCTGGGTTTGGTAGCATTGTTTAGTACTAACAATGGTAATTTATCAATTATACAAGAGGGAACAAAGCTCTTTGCCATCTCTTCGTTCCAGAGCTACCTGTTACAAGGCCCAAAGCTGGAGAGCCCTTCCAGACCTCAGAAGGCGTCATTCCAGTATCTCAAGGGGGCCTACAAGAAAGCTGGTGAGGGGCTTTTTAGGATGTCGGGTAGTGATAGGACTAGGGGGAATGGATTAAAGCTAGAGATGGATCGGTTCAGATTGGAAGTTAGGACTTTCTTCACCATGAGGATGGTGAGACCCTGGCACGGGTTGCCCAGAGAGGGGGTGGAAGCCCCATCCCTGGAAGTTTTTAAGGCCAGGCTGGATGGGGCTCTGGGCAACCGGGTCTAGTGGGGGATGTCCCTGCCCACGGCAGGGGAGTTGGAACTAGATGATCTTTAAGGTCCCTTCCAACTATGACAATTCTATGGTTCTATGATTTAACATTAGCATTTGCATTAATGAGTTTTGCCTTGTCCTCTCTTAGTGACTGCACGGAGCCTGCTTAGTACTTGGCACTGTGGCTTTTTTTCCTAACCCAAAATGATAACCTTTTTTTTGTTTTTTTTTGCCTCTGAACCAGGGCTCTTGATACTGAGGTACAACTTTTTGCCACCCTGCTGTCTGCAGCCTGCTGTTCTCGTCCCATAGGCAGGAGCGTCCAGTTCCCTCTTACCGCATTGCGTGTGATGGCATTAGTGATTTTTAGGACAAGCTTAAGGACAAAAAACCGAAGCTTTTTAGATGCTATTAGGCCAGCATAAACCCTACAATACAGTATGTTTGACAATTAATTGTCTATACAATAGCTTTATTCTAAGATGCACAGTAACAGCGTTTGCTTCTATACAAGGATCAGGCTGGCAAATACTATTTGATGACGCTTTGTGATCATTATGTGAGTATAACTGCACAAGTGAAAATACCTCTGCTTTAATAAAAGTTTCAATTGAAGTTTAATACAGAGATGTTATTATGAGAGAGGCATCACAAAGACCGAGTTCAACATAATGGCAAGCCAGGTATTGTTATGATGATTATTACTATTGTTTATGCATAATCATTGAAGGATTAACTGAAAACTAGGAAATGGAGTTCCTGAGCTCCAAAGAACTCATAGTAACAGCTTCTTTTGGAGGACAGGGCTGCCCCAAAATCGCGGTCCTTGCGCCAAATAGCCATGACCTCACCATGACACAGGGAGGAGTCGTAGCCGAGTTTTGTTTTGCTTTGGCTGGTTTTTAATCCTAACCCTTGACCGACACCTGAAGGCTACAGGGAAGTTCTTCTCTATCCTTATCTCAACCCTCATTCCCTGGCAGATTCCAGCTCCTGAGCTCAGCTGCCGTAATAAAGAAGCTGGAGACCTGTTGTCCCCTCCATTTTTATATATGGGATCCTTGGAAGCTAAATCATGCAACCACTAAGACACACCGTACTGTAAAACAAAGAGCAGGAGACAGATTTTCCTGCCTTTGGAACTGCTGCTCGTGTCACTCGCTGAGGCTAACTTTTACCATTTTGTCTCCAGCGAGAGGAGATATTCTGACGTGAGTGTCTTACTCCACGCCGTGATATGCAGGGATGAAGTGAGAGCTAAGGATGAGTGATTGTAGCCCTGTCAGGATTAAAGCCACATCAAATATTTCCAAGTGAAAACCCGAGCTTTTAGGGGATAGCTATGGGCACAGAGCACAACGTAACTGGAGAGTGCAAAAGGCGCTTCAAGAAGTTCCTCATGGAAAGCACCATTAATGGTCCTCATTTTGCTTCCATCTGTAGGGTGTTTGAGCTCATAAATATTTAGGTAAAAGAGACTGCAAGCTTCCACATAAAAAAAAGGGTTAGACTGTTTTTCTTTGTCATGAATGTGAAGTTAGAAGGCTAATAAAAGAGTTAATCCCAGCCTGCTCTGTGAAAGGGAAGAGCTCACATTGATGAGACTTCGAAAGTCTCGGGTGCGTGTGCGTACAGATATCGTTAGTTCCTGCCAGAGCTGTCCCAAGAAGACATGGGCGGGGGAGGAAGAGGAGTTTGGCCTTTAACTAAATCAGCTGGAGTGAAAATAGAAAGGTTAGTGTAAAATGCTTTTGAGAGTAAAACCCAATTCAATAAAGTTCTGGGTATTTTTTCGCTTCTTGTCCTGCAAGAACCTAAAATGAAAACTTGCTACAGAGTAATAGAGGCCAATAACAGCATTTCACCCAAATGGCCCAGAGAATCAGGTTGGTGGTTTTTTTTTTTAAAAAAAAATCATTAAGTTGTCTTAAACTTTTAAATATGTTAATACTTTGGAAAAAAAAAAGATATAGTGAATTTCTGGAACATTTTTTAATTTTTTATATTTTTCCTCAAACGAAAAAATAACAGCATAGCAGTGAGAAATATTATATAAATTTATTAAACGGGTTGGTGGACCTGAAAGCGTAAACGCACATGCCAGTTGTCCCCAGGTGATGGCCCGCTGCACGCCGCTTTGCTCACCCCGGTCAGCTTGCCAGATAACCGGCTTCAAGAAAGCCCCGGTGCTGTGATCCGAGTTGGCTGCTCCTTGAAGAAACACAAGGTGCCCTTGAGCAGCATCTTGTGGTGTCATGTAAGGTAAAAATGCGGCCCAGGCTCTATCGAGGCGTCTCCAGTCAATGGACAGACGCGTTACCCGGTGATTTTGGTGTGCTCGGCAAAGGGCTTGAGACATGCAGCTTTTTTGGGCTTGTGGGTTTTTGCTCTGTCTGCTGCGGGCTGGGACAAAGCCATCTTAGCATGATTAATTACAGAACAGGCTTTTCTGAGCCTCTTCTCATTTTTGTGTTGCTTTGATTCTTGCTATTTGTACCCACAGAAGGGTTGTAACCACTTCTGGAGAGCCTCATTAGGTTTTTCTAGAAAAATACATACTGCAGTCTGGGTTACTTTTACACCTCCATGACTCGGTGTCCCCCTGCGCAGATGAGGGTCTGTGCTCAGAAACAGTGTAAATGTTATAGTCGATATCCCTTGGCAGGGAAAACTGTGCTGCAATTTCATTTTTCTTCTTCCTTTTGCGCGAGGCTCCCGTGCTACCCGCTAACCATTTCCTATAAGGGAATGGCATTGTGTTAAAGTTATATAGTGCATCATATTAAATTTTATAACAGTGCTTTGTGTTTTGAAAAGACTTGGGCGAGGGGGGGAACAGCATCAGTCAGGGAATCACATTTGATAGACTCAGAAGGGGCCTCCTGGGTCATTTTGTCCAAGACCTCTATTGAAATGGGAAGGCTTCTGCAAAATACTTTTCCCATAAATGTATCTAACCTTTCCTTAAACACACGGAGTGAATGTGCCATAAATACCTCAAGCAGGTAAACTAGTCTGATTGACCTTACGATCAGAAAGTGTCTCCTGATCCTGTGTATAAGGTAGAATTTTCCATTCTTCCAGCTGTAGCTAAGCAAGAAAAAAGGGCAAATACACAGTAATGGGCAACAATCCCGACTGTGCAAACAGTTCTGCTTTCGCTTTACTGCCATCACCTACCATAAATCTGGATGTACCACTGGCACTTGGTTTCCCAGTGTAGCATCTGTGATCCTGGGAGTATCTATCTCACTTTGTCTCCGACTTTTGGAGAGCCAACATAACAGAGCGTAGAAATAACGAAGACGTATGAGCAGCACTTTCCGATTCAGAAAGCCATTCAAAACCCGATGCCATACAGTTAAAGTATTTATTTCTATCTTCTATGTATTAGAATTTGTGAGTTGCTTCTTGTCAGGACCGCAGGAGTTAGGGGAACCACAGGGCTTTCTACGTCTCCGTCAGAGCATCGAAGAATAATATTCATTCCCCTTCAACAGTTGTGCATACTGAAAAATAAATACCTGGTAGTTTAGCTGTTTGTTGTTGCAATAGTAATGCATTGTGTGCCGGTTATGGCCCCACACGGCTCTGCCTTCTTTCTCTTAGTGAATATTAGAAGAAGTGTCATTTTGTGAAGATGCGTTAGTAAATCACAGACGCGTTCACTTCTGAGAGCTTCCTGAGCTGCACATAAACTACCTTTTACTTGCTTGCTTTTTTTGTGTGGGTTTTGGTTTTTTCAGGTCCTAGAGGTGGGAAGGGAGCTGAAGGCCACTTGCTCTCCCACCTGTTTCTGTCAAGTGGGTTCTGTTATGGAAAGGTCTCGTAGTGTCCACCTCACCTGGCTACCTGATTGATCTCTGATGAATATCAGTAAAGGCATGTGAAAAGTTTTACAAGTTTTACAAAGTTGAGGTATCCTGAGCTTGGTTTTAATGTTCCTTTGTTGTTCAAAGTTAGATCAGGCCATCCTCATTATTTTTTTCTAGCTTATTTTTACATTTTTTGTTTGTTTGCTTCACAGTTGTTCTTCTTGTAGACAGAGGACTGCTGCCTTGTGGGCCAGGAACACTGGAGTTAAGTCCTAAAAGCAAAAGACACAGAAAAGGTAAGATAATTTAGACAGAACATGGTGATCCTGCGTTTGAAGATGTGTCGGTGTCTGCCCAAACGCTTACGACTTGCCTCCTTTATGCCTCGTGCCTTTGTGCCGATTCGGAGGGGCAATCGCTCGTCCTTCCCAGCTCAGTGCTGGTTATTTCACAAAGACCTTAAATAAGCCCTGAAAATACACATTATTTTACATCCTTTCTCTGTACAATTAACCAAAGGCCATCCTTTCTCCGATTTCAAGTATTTTTTTGGTATCTAATCAATCACACAGAAATACAGGCTAAAACACATCTCATCCAGTTGTTCAAGGGCAGAGGCTGGTGAGATCTTGACAATTCAATCTGATACTGTAAAATCACAAGGGAGTGTAAAATACCTGTGCCAAGAAAAAGAACACAAACACCAACAGACCTGCTGTTTAGTGCTTATGTTCTTTTCAGCCATTGTCTGTTTCTCAGCGGATCCCCACATTGAGCTTTACTTGTAACAGAGACAAGAGCGTCCCAAGCCCAGCTTGCCCCTCGCTGCCGTCCTGCCCCCAGCTTGAGCTGTGAGCACCGAGGCGACGTGGAGCTCGCACAGCGTTTGCTTCCACAGGATCCCGGATTCTTGACCCGCAGGACAAAACCAGGTCCCCTTCCTTGTTGCTGGCACACTTCAGTCCCACACAGCCCCCTCCTGTCCCCTGGATTGTGAATATTTGGGGAGTGGGAGAGAAGTACATTTTTGTTCTATTTTGTTAGGAGGGGGAATGAAGGCAAAAAGGGCTTTTTTTTTCTTTTATCTTTTAGTATTATTTTTAAGGGAGAGTTTGTTGGTTTGGTTTTGTTTTTTTAGCAAAGAACTCTGACCCGTATGTGTGTTGTTAGGCCCCCTGAAAACAAAAAGTGTCTTTGAATCAAGTGCAAAAAAAAAAACCCTACATATCCTCAAGATTTTCTGATCCTGTTCAGGGCACAAATGCCAATCAGAAGCAAATATGGGGCTGTATCTTGCAATCCATTTTGTTATTTACAACAGAACGTGGCATATCATTTAATTTAAATTTGCAGCATGCTCAGTGTAATTAATGCTGTGCAGAGCCTAGAAAATCCTGATTTCTTAATGTGATACAATGCATGCATGCTGAGACCATTTTTTTTAAAAAAAACCTACTGTATCATTTTGGAACATTAAAGGGGAGGCAGTGCCATTAAACAGGAGAAAAAAGAGCCACGCTCACTTTCTCTTTAGGAAACTTCCATGCTGTTCCCCCAGATATGATGCAAACTACAGGTTTGTTTTAAAAACGGGGGAGTGAGAGATTTACTTTTCCCTTGACACAGCATGACGCCTGAATAGCCAAGGCAGCTATTCCTAAATTACGTGCATCTCGTTCCTAGGAGCCGTGAGCATTCTGAATGGGCTGCTGTTACATATGGTACACAAGCATCGCTTCTCCAGGGACCAGGGAGCTGAAATTCTGGAACAAGCAGCAACTGGATATCTATCATGGTATAATAACAATAAATACTAATATTTAATATTAATAAAGTTATGATTTTTTTTAAACTGTATTGATTTGTTGGGAGTGCCAGGAGAGGGGTTGTGGTATTCTGAAGTGTAAAACTCTAATAAGCTGTGATGTTTCTGCACTGTGGGTTTGGTAGGGATGGAGAAGCGCTCACGTGTTGCCTTTGGAGCTGTGTGGCTGGCCTGGGCCTCGGCATTGGAACCGAACACAAGATAAAGGTACATGTATATTGTCCATAAAGGAAGCACAGGGAGTTTACAGCTGTGCCTAGAAAATTAGGTAACAAAAAGACAATGGGCTTGGCAAGAAGGGTCAGGACCAAAAGTTCTTCATGGTCACGAGGTCAGGTGTTAGTCTGTGTAAATACTGTGTTAGAGAAATACCCAATGAGAAGGCTGGGCAGGAAAAAGGCAAGTTATTGAGTGTTGGGGTGTGATGGAGGAAGGAAGTGGAGTGATGGGTGGACTGACAGGAAAGGAGAAAGAAATGGAATGGATCGGAACGGAATGGATCTCTATTCCTCTTGTTTCCTAAAATTGTACCACGTTAAACATCTTACTCTACAGCCCAACCCTTTACTGGAGG
Organism: Apaloderma vittatum; assembly: GCF_000703405.1. Lineage (NCBI taxonomy): Eukaryota > Metazoa > Chordata > Aves > Trogoniformes > Trogonidae > Apaloderma > Apaloderma vittatum. The sequence goes on from NW_009712254.1 coordinate 149,092, forward strand.
CCTTTGGGAGTTCAAAAACTGTATGGAACAACAACTCCAGCCGATTGGTAAGTGCCTCTACCTTAGTGATTGCTTTATTCTTCCAACTCCTGTGCGGTTACAGGGACACTGTGCAGGAGTGTAATGAGAACAGACTACAAATGGCCTCTGTTGCATTCTGTGGCACATTTGTTTCTCTTGCAGTATGTACTGGTCAGCATTTATTTATAAAATGTTGGGTCTGCAAGCAAGTAACTTATCAGCCACAAACAGGACGGTTTTCCAGATCATTGTAATACATGTTGAGAAATAAGGAAAAAAAATAAAGAAAAATTTGATAGCTTTTTAAAAAATAGATGGAAGCAGCCTTTGAGTCGTTTGACGAGAAATGCCTTTACATACAAACACGTACAAAAAGCAGGCAGGGATTAGTTTCAGTCCATCATTACGAAATACTCAAAATAATGTTGTGAAATGACTGTTTACTAGATAGGTTCTGGTTTTAAGAGTTATACGTAGATGCTACAAATTTGAGATTTGTTCCTCAGCCAACATGACTGCCAAGGCAATTCATGTCCCCCTGAAAGACAAAGATAATTGCCTGCCTCGCTTCCAAGCAGGACACCGTGTTTGCTGTTGGTTGTAAATCCGCTAAACTTACTTCTTGTATAGGTGAGCCTTACGGTTTCCTTTAAGCAAGAATCTCGGCCGTGAAAAGGAGTCACTGCCTTCCTCTCTACATTTACATTAGCACATGACATCTTATCCTCAGCTTAGCACTGTGTAAATGCAGAAAGAAAGAAAGGTAGGTGATAGTTCAAGAATCTAAGCTTAGGTTATATCTTGAGGCAGCTGCATGTGTCACTGCATCCATAAAGATTAAATATTGTGGTAACTTTCCATGAGATGCGCTACAAGTGTGTGAATTCAGATTCGTATTTACTGATCATTCAACAGCTTTAATGATGTGTTGCAGGGGAAATACTTCGAAATCCAGTTTAGCCCGGGTGGAGAACCAGATGGAGGGAAAAATCTTCAACTTCCTATTGGAAGAATGTTGAGTTGTAATGAGGAGTCCTGGAGAGAGGAGTTTTCACATTTTTTTTTTTTACCAGGTTAGAAGTGCATCAGTCCTTTCTGAATTATTTAAAATAACTAGGTCTAGTTTTTCCTTTGGATTCAAAAGTTATTCTCAACACCATGAGATTACTGAATGCACATGCAAGAAGGTAACTGGGATAGCAGTGGGAAGCTTGATAGAGTGTTAAGACACCATCTAATGCAGACCTACCCAGCTGTGGAGCTCCACAACAAAAGGTCCTCAATATTTCAAAGGTCTTGCTTGGAAATTCACTGTGAACTCCCCTGTGGAAGAGTGCAGTAGGAGGATATAATGGACAGCGAGAACTTTCCAACACATTTCTGTTTAAAATAGCCTATGTAATTACACCTTTTGCTCTGGAATACCACAGCAGTTGAGAAAGAGAGATTTGATTCTCAAGTTTTCTAGGAATTTAGGATAATACCTATTTATTGACTCCTCCAAGCATCCCTGCTCTTCTTGTGTTTCAGAAGTCTCTTCTCGCCTTCCCTGGTCCTTGACATGCGAGTTCCTTACCTGCTGACAGGCCATTGACCAGGCTCTACGAAACTGGAGTAACACTGGCGCATTGTAAGTGACTGTAGGCAGCCTCACATGAAGTTGAAGTGCCACTGCCAGGATGCAAAGCTGAGTTGGAGCTGGGATTGAATAATTTACACTCTACTGCTGATCTTCCTCTGTAGCTTGGAGAGGCCTTGTGACACAGGAGTTAGAAGACTGTGGGGTTTGGACTGTTCAGAGGTTAATTTGTTCATTCCTTCCTATCTGCAGCCAAGTCTGTGCACACCTGCGTGGACATGCTGTAGGGCTGCGGAGCCTCTCCTCTGGCATCACAGTGTGCAGGAATCATTTTTAACTGCTCTGTTATTTATTCTTGGCCCTGTTGGCCCAAGTGATGCTGAGAGGTGTGACTTGAGCCATGCCTCACATCAACAGAGCGTCGGAGCAGTTCAAAACTGGCCTTGACATGGGCCATAATGGGCACAAAGGAGCCTTGGCTTCAGGATTTGTCCTGTCTGGAGAGCCCTAGGACAGAGGTTCTCTGGGGCTCCTGGCCCAGGTGGCCAATCTAGGGGGAGGAGGGGGCAGCTGTGCCAATGGGGAGGAGAGGATGGCTCAGGTGACCCAAATGGACCAATCACGGTGTTCCTCCACACAGTGCTCAGTATATAAGGGCCCCTAAGAAGAGCTCTGGTGTCTTTTGGTGTCTGCTGTGCTGGGGGGATTGTTGTTGGCTGTTCCTAATCTCCCCTGCCCTGCTGGAGTTCCAGTGACACTGTTCCTGTGCTGCAGAGGAGCTCTGTTCAGCAGAGCAGGTGCCTTCCCTGCCTCCACCCTGGGGGGCAGAGACACAGCTCCTGTTCTTCTGCTTTGGGACTGCCATTGGGACTCTGTGCTTGAGCTCTGCCATCTGCTGCCAAGTCCAGGCTGGGGCTTTCTTTTCCTGCTTGGGACCTTGTTATCATCTGGAAGGTGCAGGTCTCATATTAACATATTATCTTGTATTTTTGAACATACTTGCTTCCTCGTTTGTGTATAGTTTGATATCCTCACTGTTACTGTTTGTGTTTTTCATTAAACTGCTTCAAGGGTTTTTTTCAACATTAAAGCCTCTCCCTCCTTGTTTCTTCTGTTATCCTCCCCTGGGAGAGTGGTGATGGGATCAAAGTTCAGTGGCCGGCCCAGCCTTAAGCTTGAACACAATTAGTCACAAATAATGCTTTATTAGTATGTTGTTTTAACTCTACCTATCTTACAGTAGGTATGGAAAACATAGTGCTGCTGAGGATTTAGGTAATACATTACAGATTGAAAAAAAACACTTCCCCTCATCTTTATGAGGTAAAGATAACGGAAGTCTGTTGCAGTTTTGGCTTTTTATTAGGATGTGCAAGTTAGAACTATTCTATTCATGGGAATGGCAGTGAGGAGCTGGTGTTTTGGGTTAAACAATTAGCAAAACCTGTGAAGAACATGCACCTGGCACAGCACTTGCTGTGTCTCTCCCAGTAATTTCAGGCTCAGTTATCTGTTTGTGACCCACCTCATCTCTGTAGAAGATGGCTGAATGATACCACATCTGGAGATTTTTACTCTGCAGCTGATTGAAGGGGCCTCCTTGGAACAAAAAAAATGACCAGTATGGACTGCTATAACTGCCTGAGTCTCTCTGGGTCCTGCAAAGTTGATGACCTCAATGACAAATTTCCAAGAAAGACTGGTGAGTTTGGTTTTTTTTTTACTCTGTGATTTGTGTAGTGGTGGATGTGTGGTCATTGCACTGACCGTTTGAGGCAAAGATAGTGATGTATTATTGTGGGAATGAGAGATGAATGTGGATATAACTTATTTTAATTATATTTTAGCCTGAGGAGGAGATAGGTTTCCCTGAAGAGGTCCTATGTTGCAGCTTTAACAATTTTGAGAAGACAGATACATTTTATAAAGAGGTGTTTTGTTTTCTTAGTTCTCTTTTTTTCAGAAGGGTGCAAATTTAATGAAATTTGAGTGTAGATAATCTGCACTACAACAGAAGGAGGAACTTCCCTTAGAAGTAAATACAAGCATGTCCTATTCTGGCCAAATTCTTAGTGGTGACTGATCTTCCCTGCCTTATTTAAAACAGTGGAATGGAAGGGCTGGAGAAAGGGACTTAAAAAGCAGAGATTAGTGATTTGGATCAAGTGTTGATGCTGGTTTATTGTGTGACCTTTAAGCAAGTCATGTTAACTTGCTGGTCTTTTTTTTTATTAGGAGTTTATTATTAATGCATCTTCTTATTTATATACATAGCACATTTAAAGGCCAAGAAAACCTCACCAAGCCAAATTCATTGCTGTTATATTTTAGTTATTTTGGTATTTTAGAGAAGCTGTCAGTGGAGAAGCCATTCTACAGGTTGCCATGCAGTTTAGACTCGAAAATCCAATGTCATTGTGGATTATTTTCCAAAAAGTGGCTCAAATTCACAGCTTAAGCCAGACAGGCTGTGCTGCTTTTTAGAGTCATTTGGCACAGCCTCACAGCTGATGTTCTCATAGGGTAAACTGTCTATATAGAAGGAATAAAATCATTGTCTCTTACATAAGATCATTGCTTTCCATTTTGAAATGAAACTATTTTTAGTGTGACATGAAAGCGCAGGTGCTTGGAGTTTTAGTAACTTTAACTTTTCCAGAATTTGTTTTGCTAATACATCTTCTAGATGGTGTAGAGCTGCTGTATTTAATTACAACAAAAAAAGATGAAGTAGGAAGTCTTGCAACTTTTTGAAACCTGAGTACAGCATGTAAAGAAATGGGGTTGCCTTAAGTGTTTAAAGTGCATTGAAAACTTCTTTTAACATCATAATTTTAACAGGACTTTCATTACAGGAGAAGATAGATTCTCTGACACACGTAGATTCTATATACACACGTGTGTGTATATAGAAAAATATGTATAGAAAAATATGTATATTTAATCTATGTATGGATATTAATAATACAAAACACAGCAGATAGGATTTAAATATTAATATATGAGAGTATAATTGTATGCTTACATATAGGTAAGAATTATAATATGATACATACTTATGTAATAGAATTAGAATATAAACAAACTATAAAATTTATTACATTGTATATGAATCTACACATAAACATGTGTACAAATAATATATAGAATATATCACATTCACAAAGCAATGTTATATAACTTAATGTAAAATAGACATATATACATACAGAGACACTATCTATATCAATACATAGCTATAGTTATCCAAATTTGTGTTTAGCTGGAGCTACACAAATTTCTCCCTATCTTCATGCATATGGATGGATATGGATACATTTGGATTGAGACAGATATACTCAGGTCAACATGGCTATGCTCAGCTACATTTGAATCAACGCTACAGACTTTCGGATCCAGTTGGATACGTGCAGATAGCCTCAACTGCATTTGGATCAACACGAATACAACTGGATAGTATACCCCTGTTGATCCGAATACATCCAAGTGTAGCCAAACATCCCTGTTGATGCTGTTGTATCCAAGTTTATCTGTATTGATCCGAAAGTATCCATAGCCAAGAGTATCCAAATGTATCCAACTGTACCCATATTGATCCGAATGTATCAGATGCATTCAGATCAATACAGGTACAGTCGGATACACTCAGATCAATACAGATACACTTGGAACACGTTTGGATCAATGCAGATATGTTTGTATGAATACGGATACAGTTGGCTACACTCGGATACATCTGGATCAATATAGATACGTTCGGCTACAATCAAATCCATATAGATACATTTGGATAAGTTCGGCTACTTTTGGATTGATGCGGGTACGTTCATATACAGTCGGATCCATATGGATACACTCAGATATGTGTGGATGCAGTTGGATATATGGATATATTTGGCTCAATACAGATAAACGTGGATATGTTTGGATCAATTCGGATACAGTTGGATAGGTTTGGATTAATACAATATACTTGGATAAATATGGCTATAGTTGGATACATATCCAACTGGATCTGTAGCGATCCGACAGCATCCGCATTGATCAGACTATATCCGTATCAATCTGACCACATTGCAACACATCTGTTTTGATCCAACTATGACCGTATCTGAGTGTATCCAAATCGATCCGAACATATCCAAATGGATCTGAATTTATCTGAGTATACCCATATTGATCCAAATGCACTGATATATGCATATCATTACGGCTACAGTCGGATACTTTTGGATCAATTTGGATGCACTCGGATATAGTTGGATACATTCGGATATGTTCCGATGTATCCAAAGTGATCCGACAGTATCTGAGTGTATTCAAATGTATCTGAATTAATCAGTACCTATCTGAGTGCATGCAGACGGATCTGACTGTATCCAAATGTAGCTGTATCGATACTATATCAATGCATAAGGCCTGCGTCTAGTGGGCTCCCTCAGGGGCCAGTGCTTTTCAATATATTCATCAATGACCTGAATGTGGGATTAGAGAGCGTTATCAGCAAGTTTGCTGATGACACAAAACTGGAAGAAGTGGTTGACACACCAGAAGGCTGTGCAGCCATTCAAAGAGATTTAGCCAGGCTAGAGGGCTGGACAGGGAGAAATCATATGAGTTTTGCACTTGGGAAAGAACAACCCCATGTGCCAGTACAGGCTGGGGACTGACCTGCTGGAGAGCAGTGTAGGAGAAAGGGACCTGGGGATTCTGGTGAACAGCAGGATGACCATGAGCCAGCAATGTGCCCTCATGGCCAAGAAGGCCAATGGCATCCTGGGGTGTGTTAGAAGGGGAGTAGCTAGTAGGCTAAGAGAGGGCCTCCTGCCCCTCTGCTCTGCCCTGGTGAGGCCACATCTGGAATACTGTGTCCAGGGAACTGCTGGAGAGAGTCCAGCACAGAGCCACAAAGATCATTAAGGGAGTGGAACATCTCCCTTATGAGGAAAGGCTGATGGAGCTGGGTCTCTTTAGCTTGGAGAAGAGGAGGCTGAGGGGTGACCTCATTAATGTTTATAAATATGTCAAGGGGGGTGTCAGGAGGACGGTGCCAGGCTCTTTTCTGTGACATCCAATGACAGGACAAGGGACAATGGGTACAAGCTGGAACATAGGAGGTTCCACAAAAACATTAGAAAGAAAACTTTTTCCCTGTGAGGGTGACAGAGCCCTGGCAGAGGCTGCCCAGGGAGGTTGTGGAATCTCCTTCTCTGGACACATTCAATACCCGCCTGGATGCGTTCCTCTGCGATCTACTGTAAGTGATCGTGCTTTGGCCAGGAGGGACAGGGCTAGACTAGATGATCTTTTGAGGTTCCTTCCAACCTCTAACATTCTGTGACTCTGGATGCACTCTGATATGTTTGGATTGATTCGGATGCACTCGGATACATTCAGATCAATACAGATACATTCGGCTACAGTCAAATCCATACGGATACACTTAGTTATGGGTTAATTCTGGATACATTTGGATAAGTGTGGATCACTTTGGATACATATTCAAGTGTATCCATCTGTATCCGAAGGTATCCATATTGATCCAAACGTATCCAAATTGATCTGACTGCATCCGAGTATACTTGAGTGCATCCATATTGATCCGAATGCATCCAAATGCACTGACACATTTGTATCAATATAGATACAGGCAGATATGTTCAGATCAATTTGGATGCCTTCAGATACATTTGGTTCACTTTGGATGCACTTGGATATGTTCAAATCAATACAGATACATTTGCATCGATATGGATACAGTCAGATTTATATGGATATAGTCAGATACCTTCGAACACACTCGGATCAATATAGATACACTTGGATATGTTTGGATCGATACAGATATGTGCCGATACTCTCAGATCACTTTGGATACAGTTGGATCAATACGGATACAGTCTGATACGTATCCAAGTGCATCAACTACATCTGTATTTATCCCAATGTATATGAAAGCATCTGACTGTAGCTGCATCAATCCGAACATATCCAACTGTATGTGCATCGATCCAAACATATCCGAATGTATCCATACTGATTCAAGCATATCTGAACATATCCATAGTTTGAGTCATAGAATCATAGAATGGCCTAGGCTAGAAGGGACCTTAGAGATCATCTAGTCCAACCTCCCTGTTGTGGGCAGGGATGCCACCTCTCGACTAGACCAGGCAACACATGGGAACCGAGCGGGAATTGAACCCGTGACCTCAGTGTCGGTCATTGTTTTCAGCACCACACTCAAACCACTGAGCTAACCAGTCCCCTACTGTATGTGAAGTGATCCAACATATCTGAGTGTATCCAAAGTGATCTGACTGTATCCTAGTGCATCCGTACTCATCTGACAGTATCTAAATGTAATGATCTGAGATTATATGACTGTATCTGTATTGGTAGGAATATATCAATGCATTCGGATCAATACAGATACACTCGGATCAATATGGATACTTTTGGATCAATAAAGACACAGTTGGGTATGTTCGGATCAACACAGATACACTAGGATACATTTGGATACAATCAGATCCAAGTGCATCCTAGTCTACCCAATCTCATCCGAGTGGATCAGAACCTATCCGAGTGCATCCGTATTGATTCAAATGCATCCAAGTTTATCCAAGTGTATCCGTATCGATCCAACAGTATCCTAACATATCTGAGTGTATCCAAACTTATCCAAGTGTATCCCTATTGATCTGAACGCATCTGAGTTTCTCTCATTGTATCCGAGTGTATCTGTATTTTTCCAAGTGTATCCGAACGTGTCAGTCAGCTAGACTTGGATCAACACAGAAGGGATGGAGAACGGCAGGGAGAAGGCAGGCATAATGGAAGACCAGGAGGGAGGGAACAGAAAAGAAGGGGGGAGAAAAGACAGAGTAGAGGAGAGGAAGGGAAGGAAAGTAAAGAGAGGAGAAGGGAAAAAAGAAAGGGAAGGAGGAAAGGGAAGGAAGGGATAATGATGGGGAGGGGAAGAGGAAAGGGCAAAGAAGTGAAAGAGGAAAGGGAAGGAAGGGACAGTGATGGGGAGGGGAAAAGGGAAGGACAAAGAAGGGAAGGAGAAGAGAGAAGAAAGAGGCAACAATGGGGAGGGGAAGAGGAAAAGAAGGAAGGGAAGAGAGTGTGGAGACAGAGGAAGGAGAGAGTAAGGAAAGAGTAAGGAGAGAGTAAGGAAAGTAGCAAACATGGAGGGGAGAGAAGGAGGAAAGAAGGGAGAGAGGGAAAGGAAGGAAAGGCAAGGTATGAAGGGTGGAAGGGGAAGAAGAGGAAGGGAAGAATGAAAGCAGGCAGGCAGGTGAAAAAATGCTTCCACACCTGTAACTGCATTTTTTATTGCCACAGTACACAACAAGATAGGGTGGGGCAATTTGTCAGGAGCAAAGGCCTTTGTGAACTGGCTGTTCAGTTTGTCATAAAAATTACCATTGATAGTCATAAAAATTACCATTGATATTAACAGCTCTGAGCCTCAGTGAAGACCTAAACAAAAATGAAAGAAGTAGCAGAACAGAAGAAGGGAGGAACGAGACGGCACAGAGGGTGTCATCGCTGGGGGTGGTGATTAAGCCTTTAGACGGATGGTTGTCCTACTGGTGTACGAGTTTGGCTGGGGAAATCTCCCTCCTCCTGCTGCCTCACTTCCTTCACCTATAATGAGGGAAAGACTCTACATTGGCATTGAATGCTAACTTCATTACTGTTTGCAAGAGCCTGTGCAGTCCTCAGAGAAAAGGAATAATAACAAAGGAAAAAAAATAATTACCAAGTACATACTTTTCAGCTATAATCTTCATTTCAGGATTCACTATTTCTGATGTCAATATTTTACCGTAGAAAAATGAGATCTGCTAAGCTGCTGTTTGATGGAAGTAAATTCAGATTTAATTTTGCCAAGGAGCTGAATTTTTAATACACTGGAGCAGCACACAGACCTTCCCTCTCGTTTGCTGCTCCTGTTGCTCCTTTGTGCCAGTTGTGCGATGTTCTCTTGACTGGGCAGAAAAAAAGGAAAGGGGTTGCTCTGGATTTCAGTGGGGTGACAGTACTTTGTCATTTAGCTCTGTCACGATAATCAGGAGCGTCATGCGACGAAACAATGTGACACACCCCTGATAAATGAAGAGTTTTCAAAGTGATGCACAGCCCCTGTCAACTGCCAAAGCTTGTGTTTGTTCACAGGGTGAGGCTCCGTTTCCAGCAGAAAAACCACCCTGAAGAGGCACACTTACAAAGTTCGTTGTAAATTGATTTTTCTCTGTGTTTTCACAAAAGCAGGTATATCAGGAACGTCAGAAAAATCACACGCTCTCAGCTTCCGACCTGGTGAGGACTTGCCACGAACTCTTTAGGAGTTTACCTCTTTCTGTTAAATTGGGTTGGATCTCATTAATAAAAGAATGGTATAATGGAAAAGAGTTTCTAAAATTATACTGTAACCTAGAATTGCAGGATTCAGCTTTCTCTGCCTGAAGAAAAAAATTCTGAAGCATTAAACTTACTTTATCAAGCATTGCACCTGACATGCTCTCATAAATTTTACATACATTTTAACTTATTTTAATATTATGCAGGCTTGGTTTAAAATATTCTCATGAAGTAACCAGAATGAAGCTGCTCAACCATAAATTAGAGCTAAAAAAAAAATACTTGTTCCCCCCCGCCCCATCCATATTTCTTTACTTAAAATCATGTGTTGCATGTAAGTTAAATTTTCCCTCGCTGAGATACTTTGTATGTCTTAATAGGACAACCACAGAACCAGCGAGCCGTGTTTCTGTAGGGTTAAAGGCACTCTCTTCACTTTTTTTAGTGGTATCCTGTATAATGGCAGACATCAGTAACCCCTTGCGTGCCGTAGCTCGGCCACAGGACCCATGGCCTTAAAATCATGTGTTGCATGTAAGTTAAATTTTCCCTCGCTGAGATACTTTGTATGTCTTAATAGGACAACCACAGAACCAGCGAGCCGTGTTTCTGTAGGGTTAAAGGCACTCTCTTCACTTTTTTTAGTGGTATCCTGTATAATGGCAGACATCAGTAACCCCTTGCGTGCCGTAGCTCGGCCACAGGACCCATGGCTCAAACACACGGTCAAATATTTTTGCCTCACAGTAACGCGTGAGCGCAGGCGCTGCACCCCAGGGACGCCCCTTCGGCCAATGGTCCGGCATCATCGACAGCTCATCACAAAGTCCCGCTTGTGTCCCAATTCCTCAAGCCATTTCAAAGCCAGAGCTAAATTACACAAACATTTGCCTATCTAGACATAACAGGGCTGTTATGAAATACCGGCAGCTCGTTGTGTTTTAGCCCGAGCGCATGCCGCATGTGTCTGTCAGGCCATACTTGGGCAGTGCTGCGCGTCCCAGACACTGCAGTGATTATGTCTGAATACTCCTTATCTGATTTAAAAGCCGACAATGCTACACATCTGGGCTCGCGAGGCTCCGCTGGTAACGCTGCAACGCCAGTATTTATTTTGCTTCTGCAAGTTAGTTTTCCTTGAGAAGCAGCGGGGGCCTTCTTCAATGAACTGAAAAATGTGTATTGTATGAGGGTCTGTGGAGGGTTTGTGCTGTAGTTCAATGAGCAAATGTGAACCCAGGGGATGACATTTCATTTAAACATTTGGTTTACATCTTTACATGCCAAAAATATTAATGTCTTGACTTTAGCAAACTGAATTAAGCACTTTTTTTTTTCTTAAATGAAATAATTATAGCCAAAACAGTCTGTGGGTATTTATTCTTCCTTCTCAGAGGTGGAGTTTTGCACACAAGCATTTGGTTTCAGGGCTGAAATGTCAGTATCTGCTCACTTGACACTCTCCTGTTAGTTTGTATTGGAAACCATCAGTAGTTTCTTTACTTATGTTTGTTATATTACTCTCAGTCCTTTGATCAAGACATCTTGGATAACAGCAAAGTCTAGCTTAACGCCTGTTTGGTATACTGCAAAAAAAGAAGAATATGGTTTCTGTCAAAGGACTATGAAGACAGTTAATGTAATGGAGAAGCAGAAGGGCTTTTATGGAAGTGTACCTGAATGTCCTCTTCATATGTAATTGCATCAGGAATTCTACATTAACATGCAAGTCCTGACCAAAGGCGGGGGGGGGGGGGGGGGGGGGGGGCGGC